>NW_017676082.1:21036-24997 GCF_001879085.1 Nicotiana attenuata | reverse complement strand
TATATATATATATAATAAAATTGCTTTTGGCTAGATTTGGGCCATTCGGAGTCGGAAGATTGAGGAAAAGGCATTTTTACTGATTGATTGAGCTTGGTTCAAGGTAAGTGGCTTGCCTAACCTTTTTTGGGGGAAATCCCTTTAGGATTTGGTATTGTTGTGATAATCTGTGATATGTAAGTGCCGTGTACGCGAGGTGACGAGTGCATACACGGATTGTTGAAACTTCGGTCTTTACTGAACAGTGACCTGTTATATCTTAATTGAGTTATCCTAGCATGTTTAGTTATCATGTTAGTCTAATTTTGCATGTCTACGTATCTTAAATGCTTATTTGAAATCTGTGCAACATGCTTAGTTGAATTCCTATTTTTCCTTGATTTTTGTAATTAGTCTTAGCTGTAGGATTTCTTTTTGTGAATTCGTTGTTCCATCAGTTTCGAACTGTGTATTTATTTTTGAGACTACGAGGCGGTACCTCGGGAGATCCCCTGTTGCATATTTACTTCTGGGACTACGAGGCAGTACCTCGGGAGATCCCCCGCTGCATATTTACTTTTGGGACTAGCGGTACGTCGGGAGATCCCCTGTTGAGTATTTACTCGAGAGTATCCCCTACTCCTATTTGCTGTGTAGTTTTCCTCTTCTGTATTTCTCGTTGTTAAATTCTCAGTCTTTCATTATATTACTATATCTTCTGCCTTAATTATTATATCCTAGAAGGGCCCTGACCTGACCTCGTCACTACTCTATCGAGGTTAGGCTTGGCACTTACTGGGTATCGTTGTGGTGTACTCGTGCTACTCTTCTGCACATGTTTTTGTGCAGACCAAGGTACCTCCTACCAGCCCTGCTATTAGTAGAGAGTCGTGCTGCTACTACGGAGACTTCAAGGTATATCTGCCAGCGTTCGCAGACCTCGAAGTCCCCCCTCTACCCTTTTGTGTTGTTCGTTCTTTATTTTCCTAGATACTGATGTATAGAGACAGTTAGAACAATTCCTCAGAACTTGTGACTTGTGACTATCGGGTCTTTGGAAGATTTTTATACTCAGAGTTGTTGGTTTTACTTTTATATGCCGAGCGGCAGTTTTTCAGCTTTATCTATGTATATACTTGTTGTTTTTAAAGTTAGCCATTATTTATGTTATTATTTCAGTTATTCCGCGATTGTTAGGCTTAACTAGCCTTAGAGACTAACTTCTATCATTGACCATTATGAGAACTTCCAAAATGAAAATCTGTAACGAATTGAGATAATTAGAATATCTTTCAATTGATTAATTGCGGGGAAAGTAAATAAAGTAGAAGAGGTCACGTGAAAGTTTCAAGTCAGTCACGTGCCAAAGGTTGAGTGGTGGAGATTGCATGACGCAAGGAGGAGATTAACAGTCTAGATTATGGGTGTGTTTGGAATGATGGAAAATGTTTTTCATGGAAAATGTCTTTCTAGAAAATATTTTCCTGAAAAATGAGTGGTTTATCACTTATATTCTTCTGTTTGGTTGGTGAGTGAAATTTTTTATCCGAAAAATATTTTCTAGTATTTGGTTAGAGAATATAAAATATTTTCAGAAAAAAAAATTATTTATGCTACTCTCCTTCAACCCACCTTCCCCAAAATCGCCATGTTTCATGTACTCCTCCCCCTCCCACCCCCACCCCGTGCTCTATTTTTTTAAAGAATTTAATTACTCTTTTCAAAATTCGCACAAACACAAAGGAACTAATATGCTACTTTAATTTTTCACACAAGAACAACTTTAAAATTTGAGCTTGTTAATTAAAAAGAAAATACTTTATTTTGTTGAAAAGAAAGTATCTTTTCTACAACATGAAAGAAAATTACTCATTTTGTTGAACGAAAGAAAATACTTTTTCTACATCATGAAAATAAAATACTCGTTCTATTGGAAAAACTATTTTTTCTATTTCAGAAAAGAAAATACTTAGTTTGTTGAAATAAAAGAAGCTACTTTTTCTATATCATAAAAAGAAAATACTCGTTTTGTTGAAATAAAATAAACTACTTTTTCTACATCATGAAAAGAAAGTATTTGCTTTGTTGAATGAAAGAAATTACTTTTTCTACATCATGAAAAGAAAGTACTTATTTTTTGAAAAAAAATATTTTTTCTATTCTAGGAAAAGAAAATACTTAGTTTGTTGAAATGAAAAAAAATACCTTTTCTATATCGTGAAAAGAAAGTACCATTTTGTTGAAATGAAAGAAAATACTTTTTCCTACATCATGAAAAGGATATACTCATTATGTTGAAATAAAAAAAAGTACTCTATCTAAAACATGAAAAGAACATAATCGTTTTGTTGAAATAAAAAAAATTACTCTATCTAAAACATAAAAAGAAAGTACTCTTAATAATAGTTCTATTTAGGATGGGTGGTGGGAGAGGTTGGGGTGGTTGGGGTGTGGCCGGGGGGAGGGGTTGGGGGTTGGGGTGGGTGAGGGTTGGTTGGTGGGCATGAGGAATAAGGTGGAGAAGGTTGAAATTTTTTTTTGAAAAATATCTTTCTATAACGACCCGACTGGTCGTTTTGAGCATTTGCACTTCGCTCGCCAGTTCTCGGGCATGGCTAACCCCGTGTGATGTATTATGACTCATGTTAATCGTTGGTTTTGGTTTTCAGGATAATCGGAATAGATTCGAAAGAACAATTCTCAGTTTGAAGCTTTAAATTTGAAAGGTTTGACCAAGTTTTGACTTCTTAGTATTCGATCTCGGAATTGGATTTTTATGATTTGGTTAGCTTCGTCGGGTGATTTTGGACTTAGGAGCGCGTTCGGAATATATTTTTGAGGTCCGCGGTAGATTTAGGCTTGAATTGGCGAAATTGGAATTTTGGCGTTCTCCGGTTGGTAGTGGAAATTTTGATATCGGGGTCGGAATGGAATTTCGAAAGTTGTAGTAGCTCCGTTGTGTCATTTGTGACGTGTGTGCAGAATTTCAGGTCATTCGGACGAGGTTTGATAGACTTTTTGATCGAATTCGGAATTTGAAAGTTTTTTGGAATCCTTAGTCTTGAATCCGAGGGTGACTTGATGTTTCGATGTTGTTTTGAGCGTTCCGAAGGTTGGAACAAGTTTGAATGATGTTATGGGATGTGTTGGCATGTTTGGTTGAGGTCCCGAGGGCCTCGGGTGTGTTTCGGATGCTCAACGGGACATATTTGGACTTGAAGAGTTAGCAGATTTTGCTGGTCTTCTGTTGCAGAAGATTTGTTCTTCGCGATTGCGAGGAAGAGTCTGCGATCACGTAGGCTTAGTTGGGCAGAGGTGAAAATTGTTCTATGCGGTCGTAGAGTTGAGATCACGATTGCGAACGCTTGTGATGTTGTGCTTTGTGAACGCGTGGGTAAGGCCGCGTTCGCGTAGAAGAAAGTGAGCTGGTGAGAAGTGGGAAGTATTGTTCTATGCGATCGCGTGGAGATGGTTGCTATCGCGCGGGTTGGATAGGCAGTGCTTCGCGATCGCATTTGTTGTTCTGCGATCGCGTATGGTTGATATGAGGGGCAGTCTTTTGTGCTTCGCGATCGCGAGGTAATTTTCGCGATCGCGATTAAGGAAAAATTATCTGGGCAGAATGTATATAAGGCCATCTTCGCGATTTTTAGGCCATTTTTCACCATTGTTGAGCGGTTTTGAAGCTTTTTGAGAGGGATTGAAGAGGGATTCGAAGGGAAACACTTGGAGGTAAGATTTTTGAACTCAATACTTGATTCTATTATGATTTCTAACTAATTAGACATGAAATTAGTGGGATTTAAAGCCTAAAATTGGGGAATTAGGGCTTGAAATTGGAGAGTGTAAATTGGGGATTGAGGGGCCATTTGTGGTCCGATTTTGATGTTCTTGGTATGTATGGACTCATGAGAGGATAAGGATTTTATTGATGTGATTTTTATCGGATTCCGAGACGTGGTCCCTGGGGGGGGGCGGGGGG
>NW_017676082.1:0-21016 GCF_001879085.1 Nicotiana attenuata | reverse complement strand
GGGGGGGGGGGGGGGGGGTTGGCCAATTTCGGGATTTTGAGTTTAATTTGATAATTTTCGCGTGGGCTTTATCCCTTTGGCATGTATTGATGATATGATTCTGATTTTGGATAGATTCGAGGTGATTTGAGGCCGAGTTGAGAGTCAAGGGCATCGCGGTGTAGATTTTCGTTCGGTTTGAGGTAAGTAATGATTGTAAATGTTGTTCTTAGGGTATGAAACCCCGGAATCGTTATGCTACTTTGAGGTGACACACACGCTAGATGACAAGCGTGAGGTCGTGCACTGTTGGGATTGTGACTCGGTCCGTCCCGTGCGACTGTTAAGTCGCGTATTTGATTGAAAATTGTTTGATATCATTGTGTTATGGAAAATATTGCTATGTTTTGGGCTGAATGCCATATTTGGGCCTTGTGCCAACTGTTTGGACCCTTAGGTTCTTTTTACTACTGTTTCCTCACCGTGTTGGTTTAATATCTACAATCAGTCATGCTACGTTTTACTGATTTCATAACTTAGTCTCTATTACTCTGTTTTTGTGCATAAAATGATATTTTGGGCTGACCACCCTGTTCTACTGATAGCCCGAGTGGCTTGTGAGGCTGATGACTAAGAGGGACCGAGGGTCTGATTGTGAGGTTGATGACTGAGAGAGGCCAAGGGCCTGGTGGTGAGGATATTATATATATTTATGGATCGGGCTACATGCCGCAGCGATATTATATATATATATATATATAGGGATCGGGCTGCACGCCGCAGCGATATTATACAGATATTGGATCAGGTTGCACGTCGCAGCGATATAGCGCTTGGGCTGTAGGAGCCCCTCCGGAGTATGCACACCCCTAGTGAGCGCAGTCGACTATATATATGGATGGGGCTGCACGCCGCAGCGGTTATTATATGGTACCTATTGAGCGTGAGCGCTGACTTATGAGAGTTGAGTCATGAGTGACCGAGAGGCTTGCCCGAGGGGCTATATATACATGTATACGAGTGATGCTTTGCCTGAGGGGCTTGTTTTATGAAACTACTGTTTTCACTCATCTTTATACTGAGCCTCTATATAGAATGTTAAACAAATGCTTTGAATAACTTTCATTGAAACTGGAATTTTTACGAGATATTTGGAATTAAATTACTGATTTGGTTTTTGTTATTCCCATTGAGATTTTCATGTTATATGATGTATATGAATGACCGGGGGGTTTGCCAGAAGGGGCTGTTTATTTTTTTTGCCCGAGGGGCCGATTACGATTTTCATCGCTCTCACTGTAAACTACATCGAACCTCTATTGAAACTGTTAGAAAGTTATTTTTCAAAGGATTTTTTTGAAATTGGAGTTTAACGAGATGATTTGATTTGTATCCTGTTTGGGAAACATACTGTACCCGCCGTGGTGCTATGACGTAGATTACGTGATTTCTTATTGCTCAGTCTTTATTTACTTTTATTACTTACTCAGTTGGCGTACTCACATTACTCCCTGCACCTTGTGTGCAGATTCAGGTATTTCTAAGCTTTCAGCAGCTTCTGTGTATTTTCCGGAGTTAGCAAGGTAGCTGCATGGCGTTCGCAGCCCTGCCCTTCTCCTTCCTATCCTAATACTTTATATTTCATACTTAATTTGTATTAAGCAGACAGTGTTGAGTTGTACTTAGTGGCTCATGACTAGTGACACCAGATTCAGGCTGTGTTGATTGTATTTTTGTACTTGTTTCCGCGTATTTCTCTTGATATTTTAAAATGAAAGAATTTAGACTTAATCTGTTTAGTAAAAGAATAAATTTTACAAAAGACCTTCCATGTGGTTCGTGTTGTTTCGGCTAGCCTAGTACTGTGATAGGTGCCATCACGATCGGGGTATTTAGGGTCGTGACACTTTCCTCTTTTTGATAGGGAAAATATTTTCCTCCAATTGGAGGAAAATGAGTTAATGAGGAAATATTTTCCAAAATATTTTAGACAACAAAACATGAACAATTTTCGGAAAATATTTTCCTTCGTACCAAACACACCCTATGTCTTCACCTAATTCCTAACTAACTCCATTTTCAACTAATAAAGGGAGTTAATTAGGTGGGAAAATCAGTTAAGATCAAATACTATGTTATTTCCTTCCTCCGCTCATCCCTTTCTTCTCCATGTCCTTCTCTCCCCCCTTCCGTCTCTTTTTTTTGATAATTGTGGTATTCAGAATCAGTTTGAGTTCACCTTGATTAATTTTACGAGACTGTCTCCAACCAACATAAGTATCAAATAATCTTATTTACTAAGACATGGACAAATAGAAAGAAATTACCATCATGACTCTTTTATTGATTCAAACACGTTTCAGATCGCGTAGAAAAGGCTTAGCCCGCATACTTGGTACTCTATGGCATTAGAGTTAAAAATCATGACTCCTCTAGTTCATTCAAGATAGAATTAAACTTATCAAGAAGAGTAATAACTCATTGCTTAACTCATCTTGATACAATTCATCTCGACCCAATATTGAATTTTTGACCGATTGATTATCACACGTTTATTAACTCTGCTCATTTTGACCTATCCAACTTTGACTTTACTTACTCACTTGACCCGTCAAACTAGATAACTTTCTTATTTGCGTGAATCTTAATACTGTTTTTTCATAATTTGACACTCAAAAAGCATTTTTGGAGAGATTGACCAAACACAATATATTTATCAAATACTAGAAAGAGCACTTCTCAAAAAGTTTGGCCAAGCACAAATTATTTCTTTCTAAAAGTATTTCTCTTGAAAAATTATTTTGGAAAAAATGCTTTTCCAAATAAGCATCTTTAAGAGCTTGGCCAAATAAATTCAAATTTTAAAATCTTGATCCGTCTCTAACAGTAGCTTGATATCTTTGAGCATTGACCGACCGTGTAACGTCCCGACTGGTCATTTTGCCTTCTAGAATCCCGTTCCCCTAAATAAGACTTCTCGTACTTGCTTTAACCGATTTATGACTTGCGGGGATTGTTGGTTCGGGATTTGGATGAGTTTGGGTTGAAATCGGAACACTTGGTTTCTTAAGGTTGGCTTAAAAAGTCGAAGTTTGACTTCGGCAAACATTTCTAGTAAACGGACCCGGACTCGTATATTGACTGTCCCGGAGGGTCCGTAGTAAAATATGGGACTTGGGCGTATGCCCGAAATCGAATTCCGAGGTACCTAGCCCGAGTAATGAATTTTTGCTAAAAATTGTTAAGCTAAAAATCTAAGGATTTAAAGAAATTAGATAATATTTGATCATGTTGGTATCGGTCCCGTATGTTGGTTTCGTAGCCCGACACAGGTCCAATATAATATTAAGTCATTTTTGTGAAATTTGGTAAGAAACGGGACTGATTTGACGTGATTCGGACGCCCGGTTGTAAAAATAGGAATTTTAAATGTTCTTAAGGATTTCAAGCATTTTGGTGTTAAAACCGTAGTTTTAGATGTTATTTCGGCGATTTGATCGCTCGAGCAAGTTTGTACGATGTTGTTGGACTTGTGTGAGTATTCGGAGTGGAGCCTCGAGGGCTCGGGTGAGTTTCGGACGTGGGTTGGGAGTAAAAAACACCCCAGTTTTCTGGTGTTTCTGGCAGAGTTGCAGGTCTCGCAAATGCGAGGAAATGTTCGCATTTGCGAGGAAGGCTTCCCATTTGCGATGAAGCCTGGGCTGGGGCAGTGGTCACATTTGCGATATTTTGTTCGCATTTGCGAACCCAGCAGGGTCCGTATTTGCGACCCTTCCTTCGCATTTGCGATCATTGCAGGGGTCGACCAGGTTCGCAATTGCGATGGTTTTGTCGCAATTGCGACCTTCGATTTTGCGAACCTGATGTCGCAAATGCGACATCAGAGATTTGGACACAACTTTTAAAAACGGGACTTAGGCCATTTATTTCATTTCACTTCTACACTTGGGCGATTTGGGAGCTTCCAAAGAATGGTTTCAACCTAGCATTGTGAAGTAAGTTATTTCCACTTAATGTGAGTTTATTACTTGGGTTTTGGGTAAATTAAAACATAGAAATTAGTGGATATCATGGGATTAGAGTAAAACCTAGGGTTTTGATAAAAACAAGATTTAACCGCGAAATTTGTTATGGAATGGAGTAAAAATCATATATTCTTGATCCTTAGGTTATGGGTAAAAACTTTCTTCAAAAATTTTCGGAATCCGAGCACGTGGGCCCGGGGGTGAATTTTAGGAATCTTGTAATTTGGGTTAGGGAATCACTCTAATGGTTGGGATATGAACTTTTAAGCCTATATTGATTAGTTTTTATGCTATTTGAATAGTTTTGGAGTGTTTGATGTCAAATTGAGGATTTGGGCATAAGCTTAGACCGAAAAGTAGACCGTGAAACAAGGTAAGTCTCGTTTTTAACCTTGTAAGAGGGAAATCTACCCATAGGTAAACTTAGTTAATATGTGATTTGATTGCGGGGGGCTACGTACGCACGAAGTGACGAGAGTCCGTACGTGGCTACTATTCCTGTTATGTCCGGGTAGTTCTAGGCTTACACCATACTTTGTGGGTGTTGTCATATGATTATAAATTGTTGAATGGCATTGATTGAAACCTCGTTGAGAATGTAATGATTCCAAGGATTTCAAGTAAATAATTATTTGAAAAGAATTAAAGAAACATTTAAGTTGTATTTACACTTAACCGCGTCGCAAATATATTCCGCGAGTGAGGTGATTATTTCCACTACTCTCATGGGAGCGGGCCGTTCGCCTCGACAGGTTGGTAATTGTAAATATATGGTTCGGGCCGTTCGACCCTCGGCAGTGCACAATTTACTTTTATGTTGGATCGGGCCGAACATCCTCGGTGGAAATTTTGTGATAATGGAACCGGAACCTCTTATAATCCGTATGATTTATTGTTTAAAAGACCACTTGTTTTAAAAGAAGGAAATGCTTAGATTTATTAATTGATGAGAGGATTTTCAGTATTATTACTTATTTTGAACTTGTTTCTATCTATGAACTTTGTGAATTAGAATATTGAACTTCATATTATCACATTATTGACCCTAGTAAGTGTCAAGTCGACCCCTCGTCACTACTTTTTCGAGGTTAGAATAGATACTACTTGGTACATATTGTTTATGTACTCATGCTACGCTTCTGTACTTAATTGTACAGGTTCTGAGGCAGGTGCATCTAGCTACCCGTCTGGTGCGCATTCTTGATAGTTGGCCGAGATTCCACGGTGAGCTGCTCCTTTCCGATGCCGTTCAGCAGCATGATGGAGTCTCTCTTTTGTTTTTGATTGTCTATTCTATTTCAGGCAGTAGGATAGATATATTCTTTTGTATATTCTACTAGATGCCCATATACTTGTGACACCAGGTCTTGGCACACACATTAGTAGATTATTCTTTTGGAATGTAATCACTTAATTATGACATCATGGTCACTTCAGTTTCAAATTGCCTAAACTATTCATTATTATTGAATGTTATGAATTTAATCTAAGTAAATGTTGGAAATGTTTTGGTAACATAAATGGAACCCACTAGTTGGTTAAGTTTGGCTTGCCTAACCTCGGTGTTGGGCGCCATCGCGACCTAGATTGGAAATTAGATCATGACAACATGGTATCGGAGCACTAGGTTCACGTAGGTCTCACAAGTCATGGACAAACCTAATAGAGTCTTGTGGATCAGTACAGAGACGTCTGTATCTATCTTCGAGACGCTATAAGGTGTTAGGAAAACTACTCTTTATTCATCTCCTATCGTGCAATTGATGGTATACTAAATTCCCTTCTCCTATTCTCTCACAGATGGTGAGGACGCGCACGGCAGATGTTCCAGACCTTGGAGGAGCTGCTCCCCCCGTTGCTAGAGGCTGAGGCAGAGGCCGGGGGAGGGCACCGGCCCGAGGTAGGGGACGAGGGCATCCTAGAGCTGCCATAGTTGTACCACCGGCGGATCCTGCGGGGAATCCTATCATAGAGGTGCCCACAACTGAGCCTACCCGGCGGACTTCATGACAACACCGGTTTCCATGAGGTCATGGGCCGTATATTGCGGTTCATGGACACCATGACTCAGGCTGGTTTATTTCCAGCGGACCCAGCCACATCTCAGGCGGGAGGGGGAGCACAGACCCCTACCGCCCAGGCTCTTGGTCATGCAGCGGCAGTGTATCAGACTCCGGGTGCACTACCAGCGGATTGGGCTCAGCCAGTTGCTGCAGTGGTACCCGAGCCCAGACCGGCTGCGGACGGCGATCCGCAGACGTTACTGGATAGATGGACTAGGCTACACCCTCCCATATTTGGAGGTGAGCGTCATGAGGATGCTCAGGATTTCATTGATAGGTGCATGGATAGACTGCATAACATGAGGATATTGGAGTCTCATGGGGTTGACTTCACTACATTCCAGCTAGAGGGCAGGGCCCGTAGATGGTGGCAGTCTTATGTTCTGGGCAGGCCAGCGGGCTCTCCTCCCATTACTTGGGGTCAGTTCACATTTCTTTTCCTGGACAGGTAGATCCCACCCTCTCAGAGGGAAGAGTTACGGTGCCGGTTCGAGCAGCTCGAGCAGGGTCAGATGTCTGAGACCGACTATGAGGCGAGATTCTCTGAGCTGTCTCGCCATGCACTCATGATACTCCCTACGGACGCAGAGAGAGTGCGGAGATTTGTTGCAGGGTTACACCCCAGTATTCGAGCTAGCATGGCCCGAGAGGTTGAGATGGGGACTGAGTATCAGCTAGTGGTAGAGATTGCGCGGAGGATTGAGGGTTACCGCCAGAGGAGCAGAGAGCAGTTGCAGCAGGACAAGAGGGCCCGAATCTCAGGAGAGTTTAGAGGTGCCCCAGTTATAAAACTTGGGATAGAGGCCTCCTCACCGGGATGCCTACGCACAAAATAAATTTGATCACAAGAAGCACAAATAAGGATCTACGAAAATGCCAAACATACAGTGACTCTTGGCCCTCCATCAGAAAGCTTTAGAGATTGCCTCCAAAAGCCTCCAAAACCTCTCTGGTATTGGGGAATAAAATAAGATCTTCTCGACCACTCTTCAGTGTTGGGTGCCTCTTCGAGTGAGGTGAGAATGGTTACAATTGAGGGGTTAAAGTAAGATAAAGAGCAAAGGAAATCCTAAAAGAAGAATAATATACTTACGCTTATCATTCAAATTTTCCCAGAATGATCTCCTGGAAAACTAGGTAAAGTCGTGGTAGTTGTTGCTCCCAAACGCANGGGACTGAGTATCAGCTAGTGGTGGAGATTGCTCGGAGGATTGAGGGATACCGGCAGATGGGTAGAGAGCAGTTGCAGCATGATAAGAAGACCCGATTCTCTGGAGAGTTTAGAGGTTCCCCAGCTAGGGGCAGAGGTCACTTTGGGAGGGGTCAGCCCAGCAGGCCCCCATATTCAGCAGCACCACCACCTCCTCGAGGTGCTCCAGTGAGGCCTTATTTTAGTGCAATGCCGGTGAGTTCATACTGCCCACCAGCTATTCAGGGTTCCTCCGGCGGGTATTCTGGTCATCTGGGTTCATCTGGTGCTTACTTCAGTGCTATGCCAGAGAGTTTATACCGCCCACCCGCCATTTAGGGTTCTTCTAGTGGGTGTACAGGCTAGCAGGCTCAGGCTTCAGGACAACAGTCTATGGCACCGCGGGGTTGTTATGAGTGTGGGGATCCAGGTCACATGAAGAAATTTTGTCCCAGACTTTGGGGCAAGGCAGTACAGCAGAGTTATCAGCCTATGATTATAGCACCAGCCGTCCGGCCGCCCAGAGGTGGAGGACAAGCAGGCAGGGGCCGTCCTAGAGGTGGAGCCCAGACATGGGGAGGTCAGCCAGCTATTGCTCAGCCCGGCGGAGGCCAGCCAGCCGGTGCTCCAGCCAAATTCTATGCTTTTCCGGCCAGACCAGATGTAGTGGCCTCAGATGTCGTGATCACAGGTACTATTTCTTTCTACGGTAGGGATGCTTTGGTATTGTTTGATACAGGGTCTACATATTCATATGTGTCATCTCTGTTTGCTCATTTCCTGGATATTCCTCGTGAGCCCTTGGGTGCTCCTATCTATGTGTCCACTCCTGTGGGCAATTCTGTGGTTGTGGATCAGATGTACCGGTCCTGTGTGGTTACCTTCTGTGGTTACAAGACTAGAGAGGATCTCATGTTACTTGACATGATCGACTTTAAGGTCATCTTTGGCATGGATTGGTTATCTCTATATCACGCCATCCTTGACTGTCATGCCAAGATTGTTACTTTAGCGATGCCAGAGTTGCCGAGATTGGAGTGGAAGGGTTCCTCCGTTAATTCATCTAGTCGGGTCATCTCTATCCTGAAGGCTCGACATCTGGTCGCGAAGGGTTGTTTGCCGTATCTAGCATATGTTCGGGACACCACCGCGGAGACTCCGACGATTGAATCAGTTCTAGTAGTCCGGGAGTTCGCCGATGTGTTTCCTTCTAACCTTCCTGGCATGCCGCCGGATCGTAATATTGATTTCTGTATTGACCTGGCTCCAGGCACCCAGCCTATATCTATCCCACCATATCGTATGGCTCCGAAAGAGTTGAAAGAGCAGCTTGAGGAGTTGTTAGCAAAGGGGTTTGTTAGACTGAGTGTGTCACCTTGGGGTGCACCAATGTTATTTGTGAAGAAGAAGGATGGGACCATGCGGATGTGCATTGATTACCGCCAGTTGAAGAAGGCTACCATCAAGAACAAGTACCCGTTGCCGTGCTTTGATGATTTGTTCGACCAGTTGCAGGGTGCTAGGGTATTCCCTAAGATCGACTTAAGATTAGGGTATCATTAGTTGAAGATTCGGCACTCAGATGTTCCGAAGACTGCTTTCCGTACTAGATGTGGACATTATGAGTTTCCGGTGATGTCCTTTGGCTTGACTAATGCCCCAGCGGCGTTTATGGACTTGATGAACAGGGTGTTCAGGCCTTATATTGATTCGTTTGTCATCGCCTTCATTGACAACATCTTGATAAACTCACGTAGCCTGGGGGAGCACGAGCAGCATTTGAGAGTAGTGCTTCAGACCTTGCGAGAGCAGAAGCTATATGCTAAGTTCTCCAAGTGCAAGTTTTGGCTAGAGTCAGTGGCATTCTTGGGGCATATTGTGTCAGGAGAGGGTATTAAGGTGGATCCCAAGAAGATTGAGGCAGTTCAGAGTTGGCCACGTCCTACTTCAGTGATCGAAATCTGGAGTTTTCTGGGGTTAGCAGGTTCGTGCAGGGATTTTCATCTATTGCATCACCTCTGACTAGATTGACCCAGAAGGGTGCCCCTTTCCGTTGGTCCGATGATTGTGAGGCGAGCTTTTAAAAGCTCAAGACAGCTTTGACTACAACACCGGTTCTTGTGTTGCCTTCCGGTTCGGGGATGTATACGGCATGTTGCGATGCTTCACGCGCTGGCTTGAGATGTGTGTTGATGCAGGATGGGCGAGTTATTGCGTATGATTTACGTCAGCTGAAGATTCATGAGAAGATTTACCCTATGCACGACCTGGAGTTAGCGGCGATTGTCCATGCTCTTAAGATATGGAGGAATTATTTGTATGGGGTGTCCTGTGAGGTTTAACCTGATCATCGCAGCTTGCAGCATTTGTTCAAACAGAGGGAGCTTAATTTGAGGCAGCGTAGATGGCTTGAGTTACTAAAGGATTATGACATCACCATTCTTTATCATCCGGGCAAGGCAAATGTGGTCGCGGATGCCTTGAGTAGGAAAGTAGAGAGTATGGGTAGCTTGGCATTCATTTCAGCGGAGGAAAGGTCACTAGCTTTGGATATTCAGTCTTTGGCTAACAGACTTGTGAGGTTGGATATTTCAGAGCCCAGTCGAGTCGTTGCGTGTGTTGTTGCTCAGTCTTCATTATATGGGCAGATCAAGGCACGGCAGTTCGATGATCCGCATTTGGCAGTTCTCAGAGAGACGGTGCTACAGAGTAGTGCTAAGGAGGTTTCTATTGGCAAGGATGGTGTTCTGCGACTCCAGGGTCGCCTATGTGTTCCTAATGTCGATGGCTTGAGAGAGAGGATTCTGGAGGAGGCACACAGTTCGCGGTATTCTATTCATGCAGGTGCCACGAAGATGTATAGTGACTTGAGGCAGCATTATTGGTGGCGGAGGATGAAGAAAGACATAGTTGAGTATGTGGCTAGGTTTTTGAATTGCTAGCAGGTTAAGTATGAGCACCAGAGGCCAGGTGGCCTACTTCAGCAGATGCCCATACCTGAGTGGAAATGGGAGCGCATCACTATGGACTTCGTAGTTGGGTTACCGCGGACGTTGCGGAAGTTTGATGCAGTTTGGGTTATGTCGACAGGTTGACCAAGTCGGCACACTTCATTCCAGTGGTAACTAATTATACTTCAGAGAGGTTGGCTCAGATCTACATTCGGGAGATAGTTCGATTGCATGGTGTGCCTGTTTCCATTATATCAGATAGAGGCCCTCAGTTCACTTCCCATTTCTGGAGAGCTGTTCAGAGTGAGTTGGGGACCCGTGTGGAGCTCAGCACAACATTCCATCCTCAGACCGACGGACAGTCGGAGCGGATAGTTCAAATTTTGGAGGACATGCTTAGGGCATGTGTGATTGACTTTGGAGGACAGTGGGACTAGTTCTTGCGTTTGGCCGAGTTTGCTTACAACAATAGTTATCAGTCCGGCATCGAGATGGCCCCTTTTGAGGCTTTATACGGTCGGTGATGTCGTTCTCCTATCGGGTGGTTTGAGCCCGGTGAGGCTAAGTTGTAAGGTACAGATTTGGTGAATGATGCCTTAGAGAAGGTAAAGTTGATTCAGGAAAGACTTCGCACAGCGCAGTCCAGACAGAAGAGTTACGCGGATCCGAAGGCGCGTGATGTATCATTCATGGTCAGCGAGAAGGTCCTTTTGAAATTTTTGCCGATGAAAGGTATTATGAGATTCGGGAAGAAGGGCAAGTTGAGCCCAAGGTTTATTGGCCCATTTAAGGTGATGAGGCGAGTTGGGGAGGTTGCTTATGAGCTTGCTTTACCTCCCAGCCTATCAAAAGTTCATCCAGTTTTTCTCGTATCTATGCTTCGGAAGTATCACGCTGGCTTGTCCCATGTGTTAGACTTCAGCACTATCAAGCTAGATGAGAGTTTGGGTTATAAGGAGGAGCCAATTGCCATTATTGATAGGCAGGATCGCCAGATGAAATCCAAGAGGATTTCCGCGGTAAAGGTCCAGTGGAGGGGCCAACCAGTCGAGGAGGCGACCGGGGAGTCCGAGGAGGACATGTGGAGCACATATCCTCATCTTCTCCCTCGCTCAAGTACTTTTCTATGTCCGTTCGAGGATAAAAGTTTGTTTAAGAGGTGGAGAATGTAACGACCCAACTAGTCGTTTTGCCTTCTAGAACCCCGTTCCCCTAAATAAATATTTCCATACTTGCTTTAACTGATTTATGACTTGTGGGACGGTTGGTTCGGGATTTGGAAGAGTTTGGGTTGAAATCGGAACACTTGGTTCCTTAAGGTTGGTTTAAAAAGGCCAAGTTTGACTTCGGTCAACATTTCTAGTAAACGGACCCGGACTCGTGTTTTTTCGGTCCCGCAGGGTTCGTAGTAAAATATGGGACTTGGGCGTACACCCGGAATCGAGTTCCGAGGTACCTAGCCCGAGTAATGAATTTTTGTTAAAAATTGTTAAGTTGAAAATCTAAGGATTTAAAGAAATTGAATAATGTTTGATCATGTTGGTATCGGGCTCTTATGTTGGTTCTGGAGCCCGGTACAGGTCCAATATAACATTTAACTCATGTTTGTAAAATTTGGTGAGAAACGGGACTGATTTGACGTGATTCGGACAACCGGTTGTAGAAATAGGAATTTTAAATGGTCTTAAGGATTTCATGCGTTTTGGTGTTAAATTTGTAGTTTTAGATGTTATTTCGGCAATTTCAACGCTCGAGCAAGTATGTACGATGTTGTTGGACTTGTGTGAGTATTCGGAGTGGAGCCCCGAGGGCTCGGGTGAGTTTCGGACGTGGGTTGGGAGTGATAAACACCCTAGTTTTCTGGTGTTTCTAGGCAGAGTTGCAGGACTCGCAAATGCGAGGAAATGTTCGCATTTGCGATGCTCGCATTTGCGAGGAAGGCTTCGCATTTGCGATGAAGCCTGGGCGTGGGCAGTGGTCGCATTTGCGAACCTAGCAGGGTCCGCATTTGCGACCCTTCCTTCGCATTTGCGATCATTGCAGGGGTCGACCAGGTTCGCAATTGTGATGGTTTTGTCGCAATTGCGACCTTCGCATTTGCGAACCTGATGTCGCAAATGCGACATCAGAGACTTGGACACATCTTTTAAACACGTGACTTAGGCCATTTATTTCGTTTAACTTCTACACTTGGGCGATTTGGGACCTTCCAAAGAGGGGATTTCAACCTAGGATTGTGAGGTAAGTTATTTCCACTTAATGTGAGTTTAATACTTGAGTTTTGGGTAGATTAAAACATAGAAATTAGTGAAAATCATTGGATTAGAGTAAAACCTAGGGTTTTGATAAAAACAAGATTTAACCGCGAAATTTGTTATGGAATGGAGAAAAAAATCATATATTCATGATCCTTAGGTTAAGGGTAACAACTTTCTTCAAAAATTTCCGGAATCTGGGCACGTGGGCCCAGGGGTGAATTTTAAGAATCTTGTAATTTGGGTTAGGGAACCACTCTAATGGTTGGGATATGAACTTTTATGCCTATATTGATTAGTTTTTATGCTATTTGAATAGGTTTTGAGTGTTTGGTGCCAAATTGAGGATTTGGGCATAAGCTTAGACCGTGAAGCAAGGTAAGTCTCTTTTCTAACATTGTAAGACGAAAATCTCCCCATAGGTAAACTCAATTAATATGTGATTTGATTATGGGGGCTACGTACGCACGAAGTGACGAGAGTCCGTACATGGCTACTATTCCTGTTATGCCCGGGTAGTTCTAGGCTTACACCATGCTTTGTGGGTGTTGTTATATGATTATAAATTGTTGAATGGCATTGATTGAAACCTCGTTGAGAATGTTATGATTCCAAGGATTTCAAGTAAGTAATTATTTGAAAATAAATAAAGAAACATTTAAGTTGTATTTACACTTAACCGCATCGCAAATATATTCCGCGAGTGGGGTGATTATTTCCACTACTCTCATAGGAGAGGGCCGTTCGCCTTGGCAGGTTGGTAATTGTAAATATATGGTTCGGGCCGTTCGACCCTCGGCAGTGCACATTTTACTTTTATGTTGGATCGAGCCTGATAATAGGCTGAATATAGGTGATTTAGCGATTGTTTATGCTCCCACTTGATTATGTTCTGATGTTATAATATGGCTAATTGATTAAAAATGGGCTCTAATTGTGATTTTTACATATTGCAGGACGAGGAGCTTATGTGAGGCATTAGGAATGTGATTGGAACGATTTTAGAGCAAAAACGACCCCTCGGAGCTGAGTACGCACGAAGACGAGGAAGAAAATCAAAAGCTGGAAGACCTGGGCTAGCGCGCCCAGGTGCGCGCCCGCGCTAAAAGTAACGCGCCCAAAGACAGAGGGTTTACCAACTAGCGGTCAGGTGCGCGCCCAGGTGCGCGACCGCGCTAGTCCAAATTTCGGGAAGGATTATTTAGGGGTAAAATTGGAAATCCGGAGGAAACCCCACTTGACCTATATAAACTCAAGCTCGCCCAAGGTTAATTTATCAAGTTTTTCATAGGCTAGAGCAAGGTATCAAGAGGCAAGAGGTAAGGAGGAGATTTGACCATCAAGTTCTTCTATTCTTTCCTTTGTTTTGCTTTTTTTGATGAAATTGAACCCTATTGTGTTGAATATTAGTATGAGGAGCTAAAACCCATTATTCTGGGGTCATGGGTAAAACATGAAAGTTGTTGTTTGACGTTTAATTCGACAAAGTTGGTTTGTCATATTGGATTGTTTATTTAATTTTAATTTTAATTATTTTGCTGAGTAGTTAACAGTGAAATACTATCTATGAATCTAAAGTTGAACTCGAAAGTGGGAACTTTAGATTGCATATAGAATTAAATAGAGCAGGTTCTTGAACCCGGGCCTCGGGGAACGGATTCACAATTGGGATAGACATATACCTAATTGCCTTGCTTGGTTGGAATACAGGAATGGTAAGTGCGTTCTTGTTAATCTTAATTCCATAGACATATAGGCATTGAGTTAGCTTGAATAGGCGAGTAAGAACTCGACAGATTCTTATGAGTAATATAAACCCTGTCAATCAATAATCCAGATAAATCAATTAGTCATTTTAAGCCAAGAACACAACACGATTGTTGACTAGCCCGTGACCCTGGAATATCTTCTCCTACTGTTTGTTACTTGAACTTGCTATTCATTTGGTTAACTACTCTAGTTAGATTATTTCTTGATAGTTAGGTAGTAAAACAGTTACATCTCGATTTTGTGAAAAACCTCTTGGATAAATAAAGTAATTGAGTTGAATCAATCAACAGTTAATCATAAGTCTTCGTGGGAATGATACTGTACTCACTACTCTATTACTTGATGACCACGTGCACTTGCGTGAGTGTTTTGGTCGCAACAAGTTTTTGGCGCCGTTGCCGGGGAGCACAAATGATTAAGAGAGCACAAATGATTTACTAAAGAAGTTGTTGATTGACAATCAGCAGCTCAGGACCGACTTCAGAAATCTTGAGAGGCAGATGGGGCAGTTAGCAACAAATCAAAACACTAGACATGCAGGCGCTCTCCCCAGTGATACAGAAAAGAATCCGCAAGTGAATGCAGTTACACTTAGAAATGGGAGGGAGCTTGAGGAAGTGCCAAAGAAAAGGAAAGATAAGCCCGTACCTGAGGGGGAGTTGATCCCTAAAGTGACAAACGAGCCAAAGAAGACTGCTGAAATTCTAGAGCTAGAGGAGGCCCCAAGGCCACCACCACCTTTTGCCCAGAGATTGCAGAAAAAGAATGATGATCGCATGTTCAGCAAATTTCTCTCCATGTTGAGCCAGGTTCAATTGAATATCCCACTTGTTGATGTGTTACGTGAAATTCCAAAGTATGCTAAGTACATAAAAGATATAGTGGCTCACAAGAGAAGATTAACTGAGTTTGAGACAGTTGCACTTACTGAGGAGTGCACTTCTAGGGTCCAAAATAAGCTCCCTCAAAAGCTTAAGGATCCTGGCAGCTTTACGATTCCTGTGCGCATTGGTAATATTGATGTGGGTCGTGCTCTTTGTGATTTGGGGGCAAGCATAAATTTGATGCCCCTATCGTTGTTCAGGCAATTGGGTCTGGGAGCTCCAAGGCCAACTACTGTGATGTTGCAGCTGGCTGATAGGTCGATAGTGCACCCCGAGGGGGTGATTGAAGATGTGTTGCTGCAAATTGGGAAATTTATCCTCCCTGCTGATTTCATTATCCTCGATTATGAGGCTGATGAACTGATCCCAATCATATTGGGGCGACCTCTCTTGGCTACTGGTGACGCAATTATCAAAGTGAGAGAGGGAAAGATGATCTTGAGGGTAGATGATGAGGAAGCAGTTTTCAATGTCTACAAAGCAATCCAACTTCCCCGTCACTATGAGGAGCTCTCCATGATATTTGTTGTTGAGGCTGATGAGAAAATTCGTGATCCAAGTGTATATCTAGACGATTCTGTAGAGAAAGCATTATGTTGTTTGATAGCCTGGGGAATGATGAGGAGGTCGAGGAGATGATGCATATCCTTGATACATCTTGTGCATACCTTTTGATTTGGCTGTCTGAACCCATACATCTTGTGCATACATGCAGGGGATACACCTGCAATATGCTTATTTGGGCGACTCTGACACCCTACCTGTTATTGTTTCCTCTGACTTGTCTTAATTGCAGGAAGAAAAGCTATTGAGAGTGCTATGTGAGCACAAGCGAGCAATTGGGTGGACTATGTCTGACATAAAGGGCATTAGTCCAGCCTTTTGCATGCACAGAATCCTCATGGAGGACGGACACAAGCCCAGTGTAGAGCAACAACGATGACTCAATCCAATCATGAAAGAGGTGGTAAGAAAAGAAGTGATTAAGTGGCTTGATGCAGGTATTGTATTTCCTATCTCAGACAGCAAATGGGTAAGCCCCGTCCAATGTGTACCCAAGAAAGGGGGGATGACTGTAGTAGTTAATTAGAATAATGATTTAATCCCTACAAGAACTGTCACCGGGTGGAGAATTTGCATTGATTATAGGAAATTGAACAATGCCACCCGGAAGGACCACTTTCCCCTCCCCTTTATTGACCAAATGCTTGATAGATTAGCTGGTCAGGAGTACTACTGCTTCTTGGATGGTTACTCTGGGTATAATCAGACTTCTATAGCCCCAGAGGACCAAGAGAAGACCACTTTTACGTGTCCTTATGGCACGTATGCGTTCAAGAGAATGCCCTTTGGTCTTTGTAATGCACTGCTTGATGAATCTTGATAAAGTGCTTGCTAGGTGTGAAGAGACTAACTTGGTGCTAAACTGGGAAAAGTGCCACTTCATGGTACGCGAAGGTATAGTTTTGGGGCACAAGGTGTCCAAAGATGGTTTGCAGGTGGACAAGGCAAAGGTGGAAGCGATTGAAAAATTGCCTCTACCGATATCTGTCAAAGGCATTCGCAGTTTCTTGGGCCATGCAGGTTTTTATCGTCGTTTCATTAAAGATTTCTCGAAAATTTCCTCTCCCTTGTGCAGGTTGCTGGAGAAGGATGTCGCCATTAAATTTGATGATGCCTGTCTGAAGGCATTCGAGGAGCTGAAGTGAAGGTTGGTGACTGCACCAATCATCATTGCTCCGGATTGGGAGCAGCCATTTGAGTTGATGTGCGACGCGAGTGACTTGGCTATTGGAGCTGTTTTGGGGAATAGGAGAAACAATGTCTTCCACTCCATCTACTATGCAAGCAAAACTTTGAATCCAGCTCAGATGAACTACACAGTCACTGAAAAAGAGTTTCTTGCAGTGGTGTGGGCGTTTGACAAGTTCAGGTCATATCTTGTGGGGACCAAAGTCATCGTCTACATAGATCATTCAGCTATCAGATACCTGTTTGAAAAGAAGGACGCCAAGCCGAGACTGATTCGGTGGGTCCTACTCTTGCAAGAGTTTGATTTAGAGATCCGAGATCGCAAAGGAACAGAGAATCAAGTGGCTGATCACTTGTCCAGATTAGAAAATCGGAATCATGTAGCTGAAGGGGGTGTAATCAAAGAAACATTCCCTGATGAGCAGTTATTGGTGATTGCCTCAAGCACAACCCCGTGGTATGCAGATTATGTGAATTTTATTGCAAGTGGGGTGACACCACCAGAATTGACACCAGACAATAGAAGAAGGTTCTTGCATGACGTGAGGCTCTACATGTGGGATGAGCCATTCTTATACAGGCTCTGTGCAGATCAGTTGGTGCGGAGATGTGTTCCTGAGGAGGAAATGAGTTCCATACTTCATAGTTGTCACGCCTCACCATACGGAGGTCATCACGGGGGAGACCAGACTGCCCAGAAAGTGTTACAATCAGGTTTCTATTGGCCAAAATTGTTTACGGATGCACACGCCTTTGTTAAAATGTGTGAAAGGTGCCAAAGAACCGGAACGATCACAAAGAGGCACGAGATGCCGCTGGAAAATATTTTGGTAGTGGAGCTCTTTGATGTGTGGGGAATAGATTTCATGGGACCGTTTCCATAATCTAATGGTCATAGGTACATCTTGGTGGCAGTCGACTATGTTTCCAAGAGGCCATTGCTCTTCCCACTAATGATGCAAAGCTGGTGGTGAGCTTTGTCAAGAAGCACATCTTTACATGCTTTGGAACTCCAAGAGTATTGATCAGCGATGAAGGAACGCATTTCTGCAACAAATTGCTGAATAATGTCCTTACAAAGTAAAGAGTCAAGCACAAGGTGTCCACTGCCTATCACCCCCAGACGAGTGGTCAAGTGGAGGTGTCAAACAGAGAGGTAAAGCAGATTCTTGAGAAAACAGTGAGTGCAAATAGAAAAGATTGGGCCGGGAAGCTAAATGACGCATTGTAGGCATATCGAACTGCATACAAAACTCCCATATGTGCTTCTCCGTATAAATTGGTTTATGGGAAGGCGTGTCACTTGCCCGTCGAGCTTGAACACAAAGCCTATTGGGCAATTAAAAAGCTGAATATGGATGGGGACTTAGCTGGAGAGAAGAGGTTGCTGCAACTCGATGAGCTTGAAGAGTTTCGATTGCACGCGTATGAGAATGCCAAATTGTATAAAGAGAAGACTAAGAGGTGGCATGACAAGCACATTCAACATCGAGAGTTCGAGCCAGGGCAAGAAGTTCTTTTGTTCAATTCGAGGTTGAAGCTTTTCCTCGGAAAGCTTAAATCTCGTTGGTCAGGCCCTTTTGTTGTGGTAAGTGTGAAGCCTCATGGAGCTGTGGAATTGCGAGATATGAGTTCAACTGGTACCTTTTTGGTGAATAGTCAAAGGATAAAACATTACTAGGGTGGTAACTGTGCACGTCACAAGACCTCGGTGGACTTGACGGATGCTTGAGAACGAGTTGAGTCGTGCCGCGACGTTAAATCAGGCGCTGGATGGGAGGCAACCCATTGAATTGTTGTAACCGTCATGCCACGACGTTAAATAAGGCGCTGGCTGGGAGGCAACCCAACGATAGTAGTAGTGTTTGATTTTATGTTTTAGCACACTAACTAATGCAGGTAACGAAGGGCGGGTGAAAAGATCATCGACCGAGAGCAATACAGGTGAAAAAGTACCAAAAAATGAATGCCCAGATGCACGAGTTCGCGCATATGTTCGCGCATTTGTTCGCGCATCTGGGCAAACATTCTGCCTGGGACGCGCGAAGGATGCGCGAGTTCGCGCAACATTCTGCCTGGGACGCGCGAAGGACGCCGAGTTTGCGCATATGTTCGCGCGAGCCCGTCGAATTTTCGGCGTTTTTGTGTGTTTTGTTTTCTTTTTGTTTTTATTTCTTATTTATTTATTTTATTTGGTTAACCTATAGACTAAAATCACCCCACCCCTTCTCATAACCCACGATCCCCCCCTCATCTCCTTCTCCCATTCACACAAAACAAAATCAAACCAAAAACCCCTCATCTCTCCCATCCCTCATCCAAGGCACAACCCTTCCTCCAAACGACCCCAACCCTTCAAGTTCACTAGTATCTTCCCCATTCTCCTTCACTACAGGTATGAGCCCTAGGTTCTTTCTTCTCTTTTTCTTTCTTTATTTTTCAGATTTGTTTGTTGTATTCTTATGCTATATTGTAGGAGTTGTACTTAGATGTTGTGTAGAAATTGGTGCAATGTGTTGTGGGGTTGGTTTGTGGTAGGTGTGGGGTGGGGAGTACTTCATTGGTTCTACTGTATAAGATTCTGTGGGGGATTCTTGTTCTAAAAAGCTTCAAAGGTGTTGTGAGGGCCTAATGCCCACAAGGTGTTTGTGGAAAGGTCCCAATGAGCATGATTATGTAGTTGTGTCCAATTTTGCGTGTAAAGTCTGAGTAACCGCATTAAGTCACAATATTTTTGTTGGGCTGGGCTGATGAGTTCCCGTTTTGCAGGTATCATGGCACCACCACGAAAGCGCCAAGCCACTGGCCCATCATCAAGCCACCAAGCTGGCACATCTATGACACAAGGGGCAGCACCTGCACGCCCCTATGATAGCAGCAAATTTGTTTCAGCTGCGGCTCAGACCCGCTTTACGGAGAAAGCCGCTAGAAAGCCCATTCCAGAGAGGGATATTGACATCCATTCAGTCAAGGAGCACTGCCCCCACATGTATTCCGAGTTGATGGCTCGGGGTTTGCAGGCCTTCATTGACGAGCCAGGGGAGGCTAATGTAATGGTTGTGCGCGAATTCTATGGTAATCTGCCAGAGCATATAGACAATGTGGTCACGGTGCGCCGCAAGGTGGTAGATGCATCCATTGAGGCAATAGGCACGACATATCAGTTGCCCGATCCTCTACCTGATAATGCGGACTTTTATGAGTATGGCAAACATCCAACAGACCCCAAGTGGGAGCGCTTCTTTGATGAAATTTGCACACCGGGGAGAATGGTGGAGTGGCTGGAACACGGTGAGAAGTTCCACTCCTCCGTCTTAACTCCAGAGGCGAAGAGCTGGTTATATGTGATTAACAGTCGCCTTATTCCCTCCAAAAATACTACGGAGGTGAATGGACCCCGAGCTGCATTGATTTGGTGTTTCGTCAAGGGTCTTCCTTTTGATATGGCCAAGGTGATCCACGACGAAATGTTTATCCGGAGCTCTCAACTCAAGTATGGGTTCTTTTTCCCCTCTTTGGTGACTAAGCTTTGCAGGCAAGCGCAGATGCTCGAAAATCTTCGTGTGGATGGGCTGGTAAAAAAAATCCACAAGATCCGATCGGAAAAGAGCACCATGGTGCCAACCCCAGGAGCAGCAGAAGGTGGAGCGGCTGAGAGTGGCTCTGATGCATCGGAGGACGAGGAGGATGAACAAATAAACGTGGAGGGCAGAACGCAGGCCCATGCGCCCAGCGCAACAGTTGCAGCACCGTCAGGAGCAACGTCCTCTTCAGGAACCGCCAGGGTGTCCCGGTTCACAGCATTGGAATGAAGGTAGCTGGGCTACGCTCCTCAGTGACTGATTTGGGCATCCGTGTGGACGATATGGCTGACCGACAAGCCAAGTCGGAGAAGAAGTTCATGGGTTGGCTGCGAGCTCTGGGGCGTGCGTGCAACGTAAACCCAGACACCGTCTCCGACCAGGAATGACCCCTCAGGGAAGTCCCTTTACCTCGCTGCTATTTTATATTTTAAGCCATGGGGACATGTCTTCATTTTTAAGTGTGGGGTGGGGGGTACTTCGTTGTATGTTTGTAGATGTATCATTTGAATGATGTTTTTGGTTTTGTTTTGTTTGATGTTATATATATATATATATTCAAAATAT
>NW_017676081.1:52178-52493 GCF_001879085.1 Nicotiana attenuata | reverse complement strand
GAGTCATCAGGTTATGCTGGCATAAACTAGGGAGTGCGACCCTATGTTGGAAAGTCATCGAGTTATGCTGGTATCAACTAGGGACTGGGACTCTATGCCGGAAAGTCATCAGGTTATGCTGGCATCAACTAGGGAGTGGGACCCTATGTTTGAAAGTCATTAGGTTATGCTGGCATCAACTAGGGAGTGTGACCCTATGTTGAAAAGTCATCAGGTTATGCTTGCATCAACTAGGGAGTGCGACCCTATGTTGAAAAGTCATCAGGTTATGCTTGCATCAACTAGGGAGTGCGACCCTATGTTGGAAAGTCATCG
>NW_017676081.1:46818-47298 GCF_001879085.1 Nicotiana attenuata | reverse complement strand
GGTTATGCTGGCATAAACTAGGGAGTGCGACCCTATGTTGGAAACTCATCGAGTTATGCTGGCATCATCTAGGGAGTGGGACTCTATGTTGGAAAGTTATCAGGTTATGCTGGCATCAACTAGGGAGTGCGACGCAATGCTGGAAAATCATCGAGTTATGCTGGCATCAACTAGGGAGTGGGACTCTATGCTAGAAAGTCATCTGGTTATGCTGGCATCAACTAGGGAGTGCGAGTCTATGCTGGAAAATCATCGAGTTATGCTGGCATCAACTAGGGAGTGGGACTCTATGCTGGAAAGTCAACAGGTTAAGCTGGCATCAACTAGGGAGTGCGACTCTATGCTGGAAAATCATCGAGTTATGCTGCCATCAACTAGGGAAAGGGACCCTATGTTGGAAAGTCATCAGGTTATGCTGGCATCAACTAGGGTGTGGGACCCTATGTTGAAAAGTCATCAGGTTATGCTTGCATCAACTAG
>NW_017676081.1:44096-44551 GCF_001879085.1 Nicotiana attenuata | reverse complement strand
TTATGCTAGCATAAACTAGAGAGTGGGACCCTATATTGGAAAGTCATCAGGTTACGCTGGCATCAAATAGGGAGTGCGACGCTATGCTGGAAAATCATCGAGTTATGCTGGCATCAACTAGGGAGTGGGACTCTATGCTGGAAAGTCATTAGGTTATGCTGGCATCAACTAGGGAGTGCGACTCTATGCTGGAAAATCATCGAGTTATGTTGGCATAAACTAGGGAGTGGGACTCTATGCTGGAAAGTCATCAAGTTAAGATGGCATCAACTAGGGAGTGCGACTCTATGCTGGAAAATCATCGAGTTATGCTGGCATCAACTAGGGAGTGGGACCCTATGTTTAAAGTCATCAGGTTATGCTGGCATCAACTAGGGAGTGGGACCCTATGTTGAAAAGTCATCAGGTTATGCTTGCATCAACTAGGGAGTGCGACCCTATGTTGAAAAGTCATC
>NW_017676081.1:38923-39348 GCF_001879085.1 Nicotiana attenuata | reverse complement strand
CTATGCTGGAAAATCATCGAGTTATGCTGGCATCAACGAGGGAGTGGGACCCTATGTTGGAAAGTCATCGGGTTATGCTGGCATAAACTAGGGAGTGCGACCCTATGTTGGAAAGTCATCGAGTTATGCTGGCATCAACTAGGGAGTGGGACTCTATGCTGGAAAGTTATCAGGTTATGCTGGCATCAACTAGGGAGTGCGACGCTATGCTGGAAAATCATCGAGTTATGCTGGCATCAACTAGGGAGTGGGACCCTATGTTGGAAAGTCATCAGGTTATGCTAGCATCAACGAGGGAGTAGGACTCTATGATGGAAAGTCCTCAGGTTATGCTAGCATAAACTAGAGAGTGGGACCCTATATTGGAAAGTCATCAGGTTACGCTGGCATCAAATAGGGAGTGCGACGCTATGCTGGAAAATCAT
>NW_017676081.1:26668-27001 GCF_001879085.1 Nicotiana attenuata | reverse complement strand
GAGTGAGAACCTATGTTGGAAAATTCATTAGGTTATGCTAGCATCAACTGGTGAGTGAGTCCCTGTGTTGGAAAAGTCATCAGGTTATGCTGTCATCAACTAGGAAGTGGGATCCTATGTTGGAATGTTATCTGGTCACTCTAGGATCGACTAGGGAGTGGGACCCTATGTTGGAAAAGTCATCTGGTTATGCTGGCGTCAATTAGGGAGTGGGACCCTATTTTGGAAAGTCATGAGGTTATGTTGGCATCAACTAGGGAGTGAGACACTATGTTAGAAAAGTCATCAGGTTGGAAAAAGTTATCAGGTTATGCTGGCATCAACTAGGGAGTG
>NW_017676081.1:21456-21944 GCF_001879085.1 Nicotiana attenuata | reverse complement strand
GCATCAACTAGGGAGTGGGACCCTATGTTGGAAAGTCATCAAGTTATGGTGACATCAACTAGGGAGTGGGACCCTATGTTTTAAAGTTATCATGTCACGCTGGCATCAACTAGGGAGTGAGACCCTGTATTGGAAAGTCATCAGGTCATGCTGTCATCAAATAGGGAATGGGACCCTAAGTTGGAAAAGTCATTAGGTTATGGTGGCATCAACTGGGTAGTGGGTCCCCAAGTTGGAAAAGTTATCAGGTTATGCTGGCATCAACTAGGGAGTGGGGCCCCATGTTGGAAAAGTCATCAGGTTATACTGACATTAACTAGGGAGTGGGACCCTATGTTGGAATGTTATTTGGTCATTCTGGCATCTACTAGGGAGGGGGACCCTATGTTGGAAAAGTCATCAAGTTATGCTGGCATCAACTAGGGAATGGGATCATATGTTGGAAAAGTCATCAGGTTATGCTGGCTTCAACTAGGGAGGGGGACCCT
>NW_017676081.1:18656-19288 GCF_001879085.1 Nicotiana attenuata | reverse complement strand
GATTGTATGTTGGAAAAGTCATCAGGTTATGCTGGCTTCAACTAGGGAGGGGGACCCTATGTTTGAAAAATAATCATGTTATGCTGGCATCAACTAGGGAGTGAGACTTTATGTTGGCAAAGTCATCCGGTTATGCTGGCTTCAACTAGGGAGTAAGACCCTATGTTGGTAAAATAATCAGGTTATGCTGGCGTCAACTAGGGAGTGGGACCCTATATTGGAAAGTTATGAGGTTATGCTGGAATCAACTAGGGAGTGGGACCCTATGTTGGAAAGTCATCAGGTTATGCTGGCATCAACTAGGAAGTAGGATGATATGTTGGAGAGTCATCAAGTTATGCTGGCATCAACTTGGGAGTGAGACGTTAAGTTGGAAAAGTCATCAGGTTATGCTGGCATCAACTAGAGAGTGAGACCCTATGTTGGAAAAGTCATCAGATTATGCTTTCATCAACTAGGGAGTGGGACCCTATGTTGGAAAGTCATTAGGTTATGCTAGCATCAATTAGGGAGTGGGACACTATGTTAGAAAAGTCATCAGGTTATGTTGGCATCAACTAGAGAGTGGGAACCTATGTTAGAAAAGTCATGAGGTTATGCTGTCATCAAGTATGGAGTGGGACCCTATGTTT
>NW_017676081.1:13496-14542 GCF_001879085.1 Nicotiana attenuata | reverse complement strand
ATCAGGTTATGCTGGCGTCAATTAGGGAGTGGGACCCTATGTTGGAAAGTCATTAGGTTATGCTGGCATCAACTAGGGAGTGAGACACTATGTTAGAAAAGTCATCAGGTTAGAAAAAGTTATCAGGTTATGCTGGCATCAACTAGGGAGTGGGACCCTATGTTGGAAAAGTTATCAGGTTATGCTCGCGTCAATTAGGGAATGGGACCCTATGTTGGAAAGTTATCAGGTTATGCTGGCATAAACTAGGAAGTAGGATGCTATGTTGGAGAGTCATCAAGTTATGCTTGCATCAACTAGGGAGTGGGACCCTATGTTGGAAAGTCATCAAGTTATGGTGACATCAACTAGGGAGTGGGACCCTATGTTTTAAAGTTATCATGTCACGCTGGCATCAACTAGGGAGTGAGACCCTGTATTGGAAAGTCATCAGGTCATGCTGTCATCAAATAGGGAGTGGGACCCTAAGTTGGAAAAGTCATTAGGTTATGGTGGCATCAACTGGGTAGTGGGTCCCCAAGTTGGAAAAGTCATCAGGTTATGCTGGCATCAACTAGGGAGTGGGGCCCCATGTTGGAAAAGTCATCAGGTTATACTGGCATCAACTACGAAGTGGGACCCTATGTTGGAAAAGTCATCAAGTTATCCTGACATCAACTAGGGAGTGAGATTGTATGTTGGAAAAGTCATCAGGTTATGCTGGCTTCAACTAGGGAGGGGGACCCTATGTTTGNAACTGGTGAGTGGGACCCTGTATTGGAAAAGTCATCAGGTGATGCTGTCATCAACTAGAGAGTGAGATCCTATGTTGGAATGTTATCTGGTCACTCTAGGATCGACTAGGGAGTGGGACCCTATGTTGGAAAAGTCATCTGGTTATGCTGGCGTCAATTAGGGAGTGGGACCCTATTTTGGAAAGTCATGAGCTTATGTTGGCATCAACTAGGGAGTGGGACACTATGTTAGAAAAGTCATCAGGTTGGAAAAAGTTATCAGGTTATGCTGGCATCAACTAGGGAGTGAGACCCTATGTTGAAAATTCATCA
>NW_017676081.1:8338-8815 GCF_001879085.1 Nicotiana attenuata | reverse complement strand
AAAGTCATCAGGTTATGCTGGCATCAACTAGGGAGTGGTACCCTATGTTGGAATGTTATCTGGTCATTCTGTTATCTACTAGGGAGTGGGACCCTATGTTGGAAAAGTCATCAGGTTAGGCTGGCGTCAACTAGGGAGTGTGATCGTATGTTGGAAAAGTCATCAGGTTATGCTAGCTTCAACTAGGGAGGGGGACCCTATGTTTGTAAAACAATCAGGTTATGCTGGCATCAACTTGGGAGTGGGACCCTATGTTGGAAAATTGATAAGGTTATGCTGGCATCAACTAAGGAGTGGGACCCTATGTTGGAAAGTCATCAAGTTATGGTGACATCAACTAGGGAGTGGGACCCTATGTTGGAAAGTTATCATGTCACGCTGGCATCAACTAAGGAGTGAGACCCTGTGTTGGAAAGTTATCAGGTTATGCTGTTATCAAATAGGGAGTGGGACCCTAAGTTGAAAAAGTCATCAGGT
>NW_017676081.1:5212-5476 GCF_001879085.1 Nicotiana attenuata | reverse complement strand
CACGGTGGCATCAACTAGGGAGTGGGACCCTGTGTTGGAAAGTCATCAGGTTATGCTGGCATCAACTAGGGAATGGGACCCTATGCTGGAAAGTCATCAGGTTATGCTGGCATCAACTAGGAAGTAGGATGCTATGTTGGAGAGTCATCAAGTTATGCTGGCATCAAATAGGGAGTGGGAACCTATGTTGGAAAAGTCATTAGGTTATGCTAGCATCAACTGGTGAGTGGGACCCTGTGTTGGAAAAGTCATATGGTTATGCTG
>NW_017676081.1:0-241 GCF_001879085.1 Nicotiana attenuata | reverse complement strand
GACCTATCGTGAAAGTCGAGTCAGGTTATGCTAGCATCAACTATGAAGCAGGATGCTATGTTGGAAAGTCATCAGGTTATGCTGGCATCAACTAGGGAGTGAGATCCTAAGTTGGAAAAGTCATCAGGTTATACTGGCATTAACTAGGGAGTTGGACCCTATGTTGGAAAAGTCATTAGGTTATGCTGGCATTAACTAGGGAGTGGGACCCTATGTTGGAAAAGTCATCAAGTTATACTGG
>NW_017676080.1:22501-52494 GCF_001879085.1 Nicotiana attenuata | reverse complement strand
ACTAAATTCCAGTGGTCTGACGCTTGTGAACAAAGTTTTCAGGAGTTAAAGAATCGATTGACATCTGCACCAGTGCTCACTCTTCCCGAAGGACCAGAAGGTTACGTGGTATATTGTGATGCCTCAGGTATAGGTTTGGGGTGCGTATTGATGCAACGTGAGAAGGTGATTGCTTATGCATCAAGACAATTGAAGAAGCATGAAAAGAATTATCCAATCCATGATTTGGAATTGGCTGCAGTAATATATGCTTTGAAGATATGGCGGCACAACTTATACGGCGTCCATGTTGACATCTACACAGATCACAAGAGTTTACAATACATCTTCAAGCAGAAAGAGTTGAATTTGAGGCAGCGTAGGTGGCTTGAATTACTGAAAGACTACGACGTCGAGATATTGTATCATCCCGGTAAAGCCAATGTTGTGGCAGACGCTCTCAGCCGTAAGTCAATGGCAAGCTTAGTACATATTGAGGCAGGTAGATGGGGGTTGACTAAAGAGCTTCATCAGCTAGCCAATATGAGAATCAGATTGTTAGACTCTGATGACGGAGCTGTTACTGTACATAATACATCAGAATCATCTTTGGTAGCCGAGGTAAAAGCACGGCAATATGAAGATCATATCTTAGTACGATTGAGAGAGAGCATTCAGCAGTGTAAAATTACGGCTTTTGAGATCGGAGGAGATGGGGCACTGAGATACCAGGGCCGATTATGTGTGCCTAATGTGGCAGGGTTGCGAGAGAAGATTATGAATGAGATTCATCAATCCCGATATTCCATCCATCCCGGCTCGACAAAGATGTATCATGACATTAAGGAGCAGTATTGGTGGGATAACATGAAGAAGTCTATTGCAGAATTTGTAGCCCAGTGTCCTAATTGTCAACAAGTAAAGATCGAACATCAGAAACCCGGTGGATTGCTTCAGAATATAGAGATTCCGACCTGGAAATGGGAGGTGATTAATATGGACTTCATTATTGGGTTACCTCGCTCTTATCATAAGTTTGACTCCATCTGGGTGATAGTTGATCGACTTACAAAATGTGCCCATTTTCTGCCAGTTAAGACAACTTACACGGCTGAAGATTATGCGAAGTTGTATATCAAGGAGATTGTTAGGCTTCATGGTGTACCAATATCTATTATATCAGACCGAGGAGCTCAATTTACGGCTAACTTTTGGAGGTCTTTTCAGAAGGGTTTAGGCACACAAGTGAATCTCAGCACTGCATTTCATCCACAGACTGACGGACAGGCTGAACGTACCATTCAGACACTTGAAGATATGCTACGAGCATGTGTTCTAGATTTTAAGGGAAATTGGGATGACCATCTTCCACTCATAGAATTTGCCTACAATAATAGCTACCATTCCAGTATTAAAATGGCCCCATACGAGGCACTATACGGGAGGAGATGTAGATCACCAGTTGGATGGTTCGAAGTCGGTGAAACAGAATTATATGGGCCAGATTTGATTCACCAAGCCATTGAGAAGGTGAAAGTGATACAGGAGCGATTGAGGACGGCACAAAGCAGGCAAAAGTCTTATTCTGATGTCCGACGTCGTGATCTGGAGTTTGAGGTTGGTGATTGGGTTTTCCTGAGGATCTCGCCGATGAAGGGTGTTATGCGTTTTGGGAAAAAGGGTAAGCTGAGTCCACGGTATATCGGTCCGTACAAAATTCTTCGACGAATTGGACAGGTTGCTTATGAGTTAGAATTGCCATCCGAATTGGAATTTGTCCATCCAGTATTCCATGTATCTATGTTGAGGAAATGTATTGGAGACCCTTCTCGAGTTGTCCCTATCAAAGATGTACAAGTTACAGAGGATCTATCATATGATGAAGTGCCAGTGGCTATATTAGATCGACAAGTCCGCAAGCTGAGAACAAAAGATGTAGCTTCTGTCAAAGTATTGTGGAGGAACAAGAATATGGAAGAAATGACATGGGAAGCGGAAGAGGAGATGAGTTCTAAATATCCTTACCTATTCCAGAATGAAGATAACAAGGATGCTGGTGGAACGCAGGATACATTAGAAGGTGAAACGGCTCTATGAGGTAAGCAATAACTTGAGAATACTCTTCCTTAATACAAAATGGTGATATGTAGATAATGTACATGTCCATAATGATTTGTGTAGCCTTGTGAGGCCATACGTTGGGCTAAACTGCTTGCAAGTTTTGCTAGTAACCATTTTATAGGGGAAAATTGACCGGGAATTTCCGTTGGAATCCACGATGATTTGGACTCCCCATAAACCCTTACATTCGAGGACGAATGTTCCTAAGGGGGGGAGGGTGTTACAACCCATATTCACATACGTTAGTTCATGCCATAAGGTCGTCGACGTAAATCCATGAAGAGATTATCTTTGAGATGATAAGAGATTAATCCTATTGGTCTTAAATGATACAAAGGTGTATAAGGGTGGTTAACAAGTATTAGAAGTTAAACGAATCAAGGATGTTGTCAGCCGTATTTTTGGGTAAACCTAGGGGTGCTTAATACTCTCAAGAGGTCGTATTTTAAGGTATATGAATCATAAAATATCCGTATCATAGTCTTGAAGTCAAACGAGTTATGAAACAAAAGTCGACAAGAGTTGTTGCAACTTAAGTTCATAGTTTTACTTAAACTTTAGGTCAAATGTTATTAAGCTTTTCTCCCAATATACTTGGAATTACGGGGTGATCTACCCACCAAATTGAAGATCTATGAGTCTAGTTTCCAACGCATTAAACCTTTTATCAATACGACATTGGAGTAGAGAGATATAGACATTTTTGCGAGACTGCACAAGCTGCTAGGTGACAAGTAGGTGGGTCACCTACTTGGTTAAATGATAGCCCAAAAAGAGGCAATTTCGGGTCAGACAAAGAGCCCATTAAAAGGCTTATCTTCTGCAATATATCCCTCATTATATTTCACAAATAACCAGACCTAAACCCCTGCAAACTTCCTCCCAAAAATTATCCACAAACCCTAATTGATTTTCCCTCTCTTTCAAGTTCAAATTGGGGGTAAACCCTAGAGTTTGAAGAACCAAGATAAGGGCTGAGTTATCCAACAAGTAAGGTGAGTTTACTGCTATCTTTCATACATTTATTCTGCTGTGAATTCATGGTAATTCGTTCTATACATGTAAGAACTCACGGGACGGTGATCGGAAGCCGTGAGTTCGAGTTATTCACTTGTAGCGGACTGTTTTGTGGACTGTTTTGTGTTGCTGTTGGGCTGCGTGTTTTACTACTGTTTTGTGGAGTTTTGGAGGAGGAAGGGTGTGGAGAAACACCATATAGATGTAGGGTTGTGGGCTGGTAGTTCTTCGTAACATTTCCGGGTCGTTTGACACGACTACGGTGGCCGTCGTATGTATGAAGTGATTTGGTTGTGCGTGGACTGTTTTGGGAGGCTCAATATGATTATTATTGATGTTGTTTAGGCTGTTTGGTGATTGTTTGGAATTGTGTGAAGTCATATATATAGGGGAGGTGCTGTCCGTTTCATCGTAAAATAGGTTGTGGTCGATACATAATAGTTATGACGCTTGAATGGTAACTATAGTATCGTTTCTCTTATTGTAGACTAAGGAGTCGTGAAAATTGCATAGCTTGAGATTGGGGCAGTATATACAAGGTATGTGAGGCTATCCCTTTCCTTCTTTTGCACGACTCCGATTGTACATAATGTAATGAACGAGCTTCCAAAGATACTCTACTCTTAGAAGCTAGCAGTACTTACATTGTTACCCCTCTTATGGAACGATTGATGTTGATGTTGCTTCTCTTATTCTTATGTTATCAATGTTATTGGTACTTCCTGATTCTTATAAGGTTCATGGTGAAGAGTTAGTCCTAATAACGTGTACAGAGGATACCGACCTTACGTCACTCCGAAAGGTTTAGAACGTGAGTCCATGAGTCGAGCATGCATTATATATATGTATCTATTTTACTCTACCGAGCAGCGCTATAGTCGGCCGGGTACGGCACCTATTGTGCAACCACTGATCAGTTGGGTTTTACCGAGCTCCACGTGGCCGGGTACGTTTTTACCGAGCCTATTACGGCCGGGTACGATATGATGATGATGATGCCCACAGAGGCATATGTTTTAAAAGTTTATGTATATATACATATGTATCAAGCATTTCATGTCAGTAGTCCTCAGAGGTATCCAGATGTTACAGGTTGTTTATTCTCTATCCCTGCTTACATTACTGTTCGTACTTATGGTTCCCTGCCTTACATACTCAGTACTTTATTCATACTGACGTCCTTTTATTTGTGGACGCTGCATGTCGTGCTGCAGGTCCTGATGGACAGGCAGGCGCAGCTCCCCCACCATAGTAGGCTGTCCAGTTCAACGGTGATTGGCGAGATCCCTTCTTCGGACTTGCCTTGGTCTTGGTATGCATTTTTGTTATAGATATTATGGGTATGTCGGGGCCCTGTTCCGGCTATGTTGCAACACTTATGTTCCTTTAGAGGCTCATAGACAGGTGTCGACTCATGTATAGTTTGGTAGGCCTTGTCGGCTGGTTTTTATTGTATAGTCTCTCATGGTAGTGTGGTAGCTCGTACCTTATATATAGTTTCTTGATTGTCTAGTCATCCCATGTTATGTATGTTCATGCCATCATATTTTATTGTTGGTTGTCCATGACCCATGTCTACCATTTATATTGATCTCGTCAACCCTAAAAGATAATAAAGAAGGTTAGATAAAATGTATGTTGGTACTCGGTAAGTATGGCCGGGTGCTAGTCATGGCCCTCCAGTTTGGGTCGTGACACCATGTCCTTCCACCTCTGAGCAGCCAAGGCATCTACCAGTCTTATCATTCCTGGTTCCACCAGGTCTTTCAGGAATCTACCCTTCAAAAATTTTCTTTTGCCAAACATGGCAAGCTTGTCTTGATCACCATCAGACTCATCTTCTTCTTCTTCTCCACTCCGTTCCTCATCTTCAGAGAGTCTTACTTGTTTACTTTTCACTGCAGACCTTGTCCTCTTGGCTAATGAAGGTTCAGCAGCTGCAGACACAGAAGAAGACTTCTTGGAAGAAATCTTTGGCCTTTTGGGCTTGGGGGTCTGAACCTCCTCTGTTGTAACCTTTTCTTGATGGACCTGTTCCATCTCCTCAACTTCAATAGCCTCTGAGGACTCTGCAACCTTCCCTTTTCCTTTATCCATTCTTTTCTTCTTACTTTCAGCTAAGGCCTTTTGTAGATCATTCTCACTCTGTTTAACCCTACTTCTTGTGGCTCTTCCCTTTGGAAAGGAAGTGTCAGTAGGTGTTGGGGATGAAGCCTATATTTTTTTAGAGTGTTTAGGAGCACTGGGAACTTTTGATGTGGTGGTTCTTCTTTTCCTTGGGTCATAACTCGCCCCAACCCTTTTCAAAAGGTCTGCTAGGGTCTCTTCAACTGATGAACCAGGTTCATCTCTCTGTGAACTTATGTTAACCAACCCTTCAGCAGCTTCACCAGAACCACTTCCCCCTGACTTCTTGCCACTCTCTTCTACATGTTCTTGTTCAATCCCACAGATAGCAAGCACAGCCAAACCAGCAGTGGGTGAATGATCAACCACTCTTTTCCCATTTCCCCTCTCTTCACAACATGCACCCTCTCTCTCTTTTTCTTTTTCAGATTTCTTTTTACCTCCACTTCTTCGTAACTCAGGTAATTCTACATCCCTGATAGGCCCAACCAGAACAAACCTAGTTTCTAGATTTTTAGATAAAGCAGAACTTACCTTGGAAGGGAATTTTTTAGACTTTTCAGAGTGAGAAGACCCAGGTCCTTCCCCCTCACTAGCAGATTTGTATGACTCAGAATCAGAGTTGGAGTCAGAGTCTTGGACCTGGCTTGCCTTCAATTTCTCATTTAATTTCCTCTTGAGAGCCCCAGATGCTACTGTTTTTTCGAGCAAGCATTTTCACCCTTCTCAGCCTGGGTTTGGGAGATGTACTGGGTGGAGGAGGGGTAGATGAATCAGAGAGAGTGGGCTGTGGAGGGGTTCTAGGATTGTCTTGTGGGTTTGTCATGAACACTGGTTTCTTGAGAGAATTGGTGAGTTAGAATTTTGGAGAAGAAAGCAAATGAAAGTGAAGAGGGATTTTTGACGGTTTAGAATTATGGGGATGGCAGGATGTAATGATGTATGTTTAAAGAGAAATACACATTTAATCTATAACGGCAGTTTTAGCAGTGGTCAATTAGAGGTCTAATCAACCTAAAATTGTAGGTTTGAATGATCGGTTAAGCTTCCCTAGATTTTAGGAAATTTTGTGGTTTAGAGTTATAAGGCTGACCGAACTGGTTCAAAGCTAACGGATAGAATTTTCTAAGGAATTGAACAATTGTAGGACATCTGCTCATGATTTAAATATTTATATTTCTAATTGTGCAGTGTAGAAAACATACCTTAGCTTTCAGATGAACCTATACTGATGAACCAGGTTCTTCATTTGGAATTCTCTTGAACATGCCTCAATTTATCATAATAGAGAAAATGTTGTAAGAGATCAGTGAGTCATATTAACACATGTCACAGGAGTATACTAATTACAGTATGAAGCTGAGTAAAAATTAATCTGGATATTTACACAAGTTCAAATTTCCTAGCCAAAAAAAAATCCTTTTTTTTTCTTTTTTTTTTGAATATTTTTTTTTCATTCTGAGCTAGTCCCATTAGGAAATCTTAATCATCCCTAAATTCCAACCTGTTCCTCTCAAAGTTTTTCTAGTCAGTGCTTTAGTGAAGATGTCAGCAATTTGTTTATCAGTAGCACAGAATTCTATGGAGATCAATCATTTCTCATAGTTATCTCTTAAGAAGTGGTGTCTAACATCTATGTGTTTAGTCCTTTTATGATGAACAAGTTTCTCTGTCATACTTATAGCACTAGTGTTATCACAGAAGATAGGAATGCAACCAACTTCAATGCCAAAATCTATCAGCTGCTGTTTGATCCATAGCAATTGAGCACAACAAGAGGGAGCAGCAACATATTCAGCCTCAGCAGTGGATAAGGCCACTGAATTCTGCTTTTTAGTGGCCCATGATACAAGACATGAACCAAGAAAATGAGCCATAGCTGAGGTGCTCTTCCTATCTACAAGGAAACCTGCATAATCAGCATCAGCATACCCTACTAGATTGAAATTACTACCTTTAGGGTACCAAAGGAACAGATCAGTAGTGCCTTTCAAATATCTCAGTATCCTCTTAACAGTAGTCAAGTGAGATTCCTTTGGATTAGCCTGAAAGCAAGCACAAAGCCCTACACTGAAAACTATTTCAGGTCTGTTGGCAGTAAGATACAAAAGTGAACCAATCATACCCCTATACAACTTTTGATCAACAGATGAACCAGGTTCATCTATGTCTAATTTAGTGGTAGTTGCAATGGGGGTGTCTATTTCCTTTGATTCATCCATTTTAATCTTTTAGATCAGCTCCTTTGCATATTTCTGCTGATGGATCATGGTTCTATTTGGGCTTTGTTTGATCTGTAAGCCTAAGAAAAAGTTAAGCTCACCCATCATACTCATTTCAAACTCACTCCCCATTAATTTTGCAAAATCCTTACTTAGTTTGTCAGAGGTTGCTCCAAAAATTATGTCATCAACATATATTTGTACCACAAGAAGATCCTTACCTTTTTCCCTCAAGATTAGAGTACTGTCAATTTTACCTCTTTTGTAGCTATGCTCAAGCAGGAATTTGGACAATCGTTCATACCATGCTCTAGGAGCCTGCTTGAGTCCATAGAGAGCCTTGTCTAATTTATACACATGCTCAGGACATTCCTTGCTCTCAAACCCTGGAGGTTGTCTCACAATCACTTCTTCTTTTAGGTAGCCATTCAGGAAGGCACTTTTGACATCCATCTGATGGAGAGTGAATTCCATGTGTGTTGCAAAGGCTATGAGGAGTCTTATTGCCTCTAGTCTTGCAACTGGAGCAAAAGTCTCATCATAATCTATACCCTCCTCTTGGCTGTAACCTTGGACCACCAGTCTTGTCTTGTTTCTTGTAACTGTTCCATCTTCATCAAGTTTGTTTCTGAAGACCCATTTTGTGCCAATGACTGATCTGTCCTTGGGTCTTGGAACTAGATGCCAAACTTGACTTCTTGCGAACTGATTGAATTCATCTTGCATTGCATTCACCCAATTTGTATCCTGCAAAGCCTCAACATATTTTAGGTTCAGTAATAGATAGGAAGGCATCAAAAGCACACAAATTCTTTAATTGTGATCTAGTTTTGACTCCAGATGTTGGATCAGTGATTATGTTCTCAATAGGATGAGAACTTTGATACTTGTGAGGTTTCACAACCAACTGATTTCTGCTAGATGTTTCTCCCATGTTCTGTTGCTGAGGAACAGGNNCAATAGCTTCATCTTCATGTTCCTGTCTCTCAGAAAGAATGTTAGTTTCATCTAACACTACATGTACACTTTCTTCTACACACAAAATTCTTTTATTGAACACTTTATATGCTTTTCTATGTGAAGATATCCCAAGAATACTCCCTCATCACTTCTGGGATCAAATTTACCTAGGGAGTACCTTTCTATTATTAGTGACACAAAAGCACTTGCATCCAAATGCCCTAAGATGGGATTTATTTGGTTTTTTCCCTTTAAGTAACTCATAGGGAGTCTTCTCTACAAGAGGTCTAGTCATGCATCTATTTATGATATAACATGCAGTGTTTACAGCCTCTGCCAAGAAGCTATGGGGCAGTTTACTAGAAAGAAGCATAGTCCTAGCCATATCTTCAAGGGTCTTATTCTTTCTTTCAACTACTCCATTTAGTTGAGGAGTCCTAGGGGTAGAGAAGTTATGATATATACCATGCTCATCACAATATTCAGCAAACTTAACATTTTCAAATTCAGTTCCATGATCAGACCCGATGGATGCAAGTTGATTACCTATTTGTTTCTGAGTCTTTCTAACAAAGGCAGTAAACATGTCAAATGCTTCATCCTTAGATGTTAAGAATAGTACCCAGGTAAACCTAGAATAATCATCAACAAGTACCATCACATATTTCTTACCTCCTCTGCTCAATGTTCTCATTGGACCACAGAGATCCATATGAACCAGTTCCGACATCCTGGTTGTGCTTACCATTTTCTTGCTTTTAAAGGATGATCTTACCTGCTTCCCCCTTGCACAGGCCTCGCAACCTTTGTCTTCCTTGAACTTAATGTTAGGTAACCCTATCACCAAGTCTTTGGAGACTAATTTGTTGAGTTGATTCAGACTTGCATGACCAAGTCTTTTGTGCCACAGGAGGGGATCATTGTCCAACACACTCAAGCAAGTGAGTTCATTTTCTGAAAGAGTAAATAAATCTACAATGTAAATATTGTTAACTCTTTTTCCCTGCAAAACAATCTTGTTAGTGGTAAGGTTAATCACAAAGCATTTGGTAGAGGTAAATGCTACAAGGTTACCTCTGTCACACAGTTGTGATACACTTATTAGGCTATATTTCAAACTATCTATCAAGTAGACATTCTCAATGGAGTGTGAGTCTGTCTTACCTACCTTTCCAACCCCAGTAATTTCACCTTTCTTCCCATTTCCAAAGGAGACATTACCTCCTTTTAAGTCCTCAAGTGAAAGGAACCGGTTCTTGCTTCCAGTCATATGTTTTGAGCAACCACTATCCATGTACCATATTTGGCTACTTCCCTTCACTTGGACCTGCACAAAGAAATCAGGGGTTAGTCTTAGGAACCCAAACTAGTTTGGGTCCCTTTCTATAGGCAAAGGGGTAAATTAAATTCCTTTTAGCCCACCCAGGCAGCCTATTTTTCTCTTGAACAAAAGTTTTGTTCTTTTGACTGGCCTTTTCTTTTGCATTACATTCATTTTTGTAATGACCGGTCTTGCCTGTGCAAATTTTGTTTTCAGGAAGAGTGAGGTACTTGCTTTTGGGGTCCCACTTAGGTGCTTGTGCCCCATAACCAAGTCCTCTCTTGTTGCTACTGTGACGTTCTTGTAGCCAGGATAATACATCAGAAACCTTATTCGATTTGCAATTTCTGTCTGGTTCATGCTTTACCTTCCTTAGGTCTTCCTTTAAGACTCTTATCTGCCCATCTTTCTTATACAACTCATCCTTCATTTTTCCTAGGTTTTCTTATAAGGTGTGATGTGTGTGATCAGCTTTCTTCTTACTTGTTCCTAGTTTTAGTTTTAAATTTTCAGACCTAAGTTCTAGGACACTAGTGTCAAGTTCAAGAACCTGGTTCTTCAACTCAGCATTTTTACTATCACTCTCATTAGCCCTAGATTCTAGATATTTGCACTTGGCTTTTAAGAACACACACTCCCTAGATAGCTCTTCCTTCTCATTGTTAATTATTTCAGACTTATCGATGAAGTCCAGCAATAGTTCAGATAACCTTTCTTTAGACAGAAATTTAATCTTGTCTTTGATATGAAGGACACTTACCTCTTGTTCATCATCTGATTCTCCGATGTCCATAAGTGCTTATTCATCTCTAGCTTCATCTTCTGAATCCTCATATGATGTTTCTCCCCAAGCAGCAACCGTAGCCTTTGTTGATCCTTTGTTTCTTTTGGGTTGAACCTATTCCTTCTTCCTATTCCTTCGTTCAGCCCTTTCCTTCTTCCATTCAATTTCCCACAGAGGCTAGTTCTTGATCATGTGATCAGTCTTGCCACATTTGTAACAACCCTCGTTGGTCTGTTTCTCAGGAGCCCTTGGTTTGTTGAAGGTTGTACCTCTTGAAGTATCCTTTCCTCTCATTAGGTACTTTTTGAAATCCCTTGTGATCATGGTCATTTCATCATCCTCCGGATCTGCACCTTCAGCTATTTTGAGAGCCAGACTCCTCTTCTTCTTGGGTGCATCCATTTTCATGGTTTTCCTTCTCAGTTCATAGGCAGTGAGGTTTCCAATCAGTTCATCCAACTTGAGAGTAGCAATGTTCTTTGATTCCTGAATAGCAGTGATTTTGCTTTCCCAAGTCACTGGTAAGACCCTTGTCAAGATTTTCTCAACCTTGTCTTCTTCAAGGATAATTCTCCCAAGAGATTTAAGTTCATTTATTAGTGTTATGAACCTTGTGTACATCTCCTGGATAGTTTCTCCTTCCTTCATAGTGAAATTCTCATATTGAGAATATAGCAGTGTTCCTCTTGATCTCTTTACTTGAGGAGTTCCTTCATGAGCCACTTGTAAAGTGTCCCATATCTCCTTAGCAGTGGTATAGCTTTGAATCCTGTTGTACTCATCTGGACCCAGTCCACACACAATCCATTTCTTGGCTTTGGCATTCTTCTCCCATTTCTTTAAGTCTTCAGTAGTACAGTCAACTCTTGTCTTTGGCACATCCACTCCTTCGGCATTCTTCTTTGTAGTCGCCCGGGGACCATCAGTGACTATGTCCCAGAGTTCATAGTCTTCTCCTGTGATATGATCTCTCATCCTGTTCTTCCACCAAGAATAGTACTGACCATTAAGAGTGGAGGCCTAGCAGTGGATTACCCTTCCCAGTTTCCAGGTGGTGCACTCATCTTGATCTTTTCCTAAGGTGTTAACCTCTTCAAGGATAACCCGCTCTGATACCAATTGATGTTTTATGCTTCAATACCACACAACAGGGGGGGTGATTTGTGTGGTACCCAATTTTTGCTTAATTAAACTATAGAAGGACCTGGTTCTTCTATGCGTTTCAATTACTACTGTTTGCGTAATAATGAGTACAGAAAATAAAGAACACAGAGATCTTTATATAGAAAACACCTGGCTCAAAAGGTGAAAAAACCACGACCTACTACTCAGTAGGATTTTCCCAAACTTCCACTAAAATCACTGAGCCAAAATAGCATTTACAAAACTCATTGTAAACCTAAGGATTAACTCTAATTCCGTTGTGGCATAGAGCCTCAATTGTTGCGACAACTTCAAGTTAACACTAACTTGAAACTCTAAATACCTAATACAATTGCTTCTATGAAAGCTGAAAGGTACAATTTAAAATCACCTACTACAATTGAACTAGAATAAAAGATAGACACATGGAACTGGTTCTTCTATTTCGTTCAAGTAGCTTCAGGATTGCACACTCAAATCACACATAAATTGCTTGCGAAATCGCCTTGCTCTTTTGCTCTCAATTTAAGTTTTACTTCTGCCTATGTGCATTACCTATAAAAGAGAACAACATTGATATTTAATGGGTTAGTAATTAGAGTTTGACTGGAATTCAATTACTACTCTTCTATCGTAGAAGAGTTCATAGTGATCTCAAACTCTAACACTATCTTCTTCCTAAACTGTGCTCTCTTCATGTAAGGAGTCTTTCTCTCCTTATCCAATATGCAACCTTTTCGATCAGATCAGGAGATATTGCTTCTTGATCAGTTAGATTTATCTCCTTCATGTGCATCTCTCATGTATAGGTTGATCATGACTGTGCTTCACAAGATGGACCTGGTCCATGACTGAGTTCTTTTGTCAATCTTCAAAACTTCACCTGTTCTTGGGCCGACAAGCTTCTTTATATTCATCATTGGCTTTGTTGCCTCATAGATATCAACCACCGATTGTAGCTTCTGTTATTCACAGAGACCGTTTTGTCCACTATTTCTCCATCTAAATTCACCTCTAGAGAATTTAATCTGAACATGATCAAGTAAGAGCAGGTACATTAAGACTTGATGGACAATCTTAGTCTACGTACAAGAAGAGTAGTCAAGAAATTGACCATATAAATTCAAGAAAATACTTGTTCCATTTCAAGTACATCTTCAAGTATTTTTGAAAAAAAAAAGGAACGTTTTAGCTGATGAAATAATTTCTACTGTCTAGTTACCTTAAATTGTTAACAATGTTTTCTCTAAAGAAAATGTTTTACTCCATATTACTGAAAATTACTTAGATCGCACAAGTTATTCTTTTCTTAATAAATAGTGTAATTCTTACTTCGTATTATATGCTTTAATCAACATTAGACGTTGTTAAGCTGTTAACACTCAATACAATGCACCCAAATTATCACTTAAAAAAATAGCATCCACATGCTTTATCCTCTACCGTGTACAGTTACATACTTCATTGAACTTTATGCTCGCTTAAACTAGGGAAAATCTAGAGAGCTAAAATAGTTTTTCTAAGGTATGTTTCATGGAAAGCATTTTACATTTACCCGCTATACTTACATTTTTGCAATTTTTGAAGTGGAAGAAGTCAGAACATCCTTGTCTTTATGCTATTTTCTCCATTTTCTCTTACAACCAACATCAATGTTGGTGGTTCTCATGCTTGAATCTTCTTTGACCGTGATATTCATATTTGAATCTTTTCCAGCAGGACAATTGCAATTATATTCATGATGAGAGCCTATCAGTACACTATGGAATGAATGAAAAGAAAGCGGGCGGGTTTGATTTAATAGATACTGGGTCGGGTTGATTGGGTAATTGGGCTGGGGTGATTTGGGCTCAAATTGGGGCTGAATTGGGTTATCAATTTGGCTATAATTGAAATGCATTGGGGCTAAATCGTAAATAGCCAATTTTCCCTTTTTTAATTTTTTTATAAAATGGTAACACAATTTTAAAAGTAAATTAAGAGTACTGGGTAAATAAATATTGTGTAAATATTAATTTAAAAATGCTGGGATTAATTTTATAATTATAAAATGCTAAAAATTACAAGATAGGCTATGATTGCAATTATATGCAATCTAGCATTAAAATTGCCAAATGAATTTGTAAAAATATGCAAAAATTACCTTACTTATATTTTGGTGTAAACATGAGAATGAAATAAGTTACTCACCAAAAATGATAATTTGGGAATAATTTTGGATTTTTGTGGTATTAAAACAGGCAATAAATTGGTTTAAAAATCATGAAAGATACCAAACTCATGGGTGTGCTTATATATGCACACATATGCTATTTTGGAAGTATTTTGGGTACAAAAATACATAGGGAAAAATTGGGTATCAACAGCTGTCCCTCTTTACCCAGGAAGGATGAAAGAGCTGTCGGGTAAAGATATGATGGCCAATTTTGACCGGAAGCGGCGATTTGAAAAGAATTTGACCGAGCTCTGGTTTCTGAACTGCCTACATATCCCTGGTTTTACAAGAATCAAGCTGTATGTAGTTCAGGAACCATTGACGGAACATGCCGATGGCGATTCAAAAGAGACGGGCACGATGTTTTAGGGGGGGCAAGAGGTATTTGAAACTTGATCGGGCGGTGGGGGACTGGGAGCGGGGATCGCTCCTGCTGAGACGGTCATGCTAGGCGGTGTACCTGCAAGTAAGCAATACGGGTGTATATTGTGCATAAACTTAAACATGATGCAAGTTCCCGTTGGACCATGAATGCTGTCCTCGGACGGTTAGGATGATGTCCTTGGACCATGATGTCTTGGGCCATGAAGCTCAGAATTAAAGGATTCGCAGGCTATGAAATGATGTTCTCGGGCTATGATGATGGTGCCTCCAAACCATGATGCCTTTGAATAATGATGTGCGGGATATAAAGTGGGGTCCTCAGGCCATGGCATGGTATTCTCGGGCTATGAGGATGATGCCTCTGAATGATGACGCCTTTGGACAGTTTGGAGATATTTCAGCCCATGAGATGCAAGATTTGGCGGTATTTCAGCCGATACAAAAGCGTAAATGGCGATATTTCAGCTGACAGAAATTTAAATAAACAGGCGATGTTCTAGCCGATGGGGAATTTAAATAATAGTTTGGCGATATTTCAGCCGATGCAAAAGTGTAAATGGTGATATTTCAACCGATAGAGAATTTAAATAACGTTTGGCGATATTTCAGCCGATACAAAAAATGTAAATGGCGATATTTCAGCCGATACAAAAATGTAAATGGCGATATTTCAGCCGATACAAAAATGTAAATGGCGATATTTCAGCCGATTGCAGGATTTAAATAACGTTTGGCGATATTTTAGCCGATACAAAAAATGTAAATGGCGATATTTCAGCCGATTGCAGGACGTAAGTAAAAGTGGCGATATTTAAGCCATGCAAGAAAGATAAGGTAGGGATATTTCAGCCATGCAAGAAAGATAAGGTAGCGATATTTCATCCATGCAAGTGGAGGTAGAGCTCGGAAGGCAGAAAGATAGCCTTATGCAGATAATGCAGGATGGAGACAACGCTTGGTCTCGGAAGGCAGAAAGGTAGCCTTATGAAATGCAGGAAATGCAAATGGAGACAATGCTTAGTCTCGGAAGGCAGAAAGGTAGCCTTATGCAATGCAGGAAATGCAGATGGAGACAACGTTTAGTCTCGGAAGGCAGAAAGGTAGCCTTATGCAATGCAGGAGATGCAGATGGAGACAACGCTTAGTCTCGGAAGGCAGAAAAGTAGTCTTATGCAATGCAAGAATTAAAAGGGCGAATAGTAATGAAATCTCTTAGCTGGTAGATGATAGCTGATAGCTGATCGCATCATTGTGACTGCTGGGGATGTTGTGTACGGATAGAAATTGTAAATAGGTGATGATTCTGAGAAGTTGCATTCTTAAGAAAGTATGAGTGCGTAAATATATCTAATGACATTGCGAATTGAGTGCCTGCATTCAAAGAAAAATCGTGAGTTTTTTAAAAAGGGGAAGGTTAGTTCGTCTTCCCGTGGCCTTTGCTCGTCCTGCTTGACGTTGGGGTAGCGTCGCTAAACAGCAGCTGTCATAGTTATGCATGATTTAACAAATATGACGTAAGTAGAAAATGGTTTTGTTTAAATGAACCAACGACTGCGACGTGGTTCAAAGCATTGCAACCTTTCTTGTTCCAGAATTTTGAGGGTCCTCCTCAAAATTCTGCCCCAGTTTACTGGGCTGGCACTTCTGACGGCTGCGCTGAACGGATGAAAAATCAACTTCGGAATTTTGAGGGTCCTCCTCAAAATTCTGCCCCAGTTCCAATAATAGGGGGACATGAAATTTTTATTAAATTGCGACCGAACCCATAGGGCTGCCTACGTATCCCCTCTTAAACGAGAATCAGGTCAGGCGTAGTTCAAAATACATCATAAAGGAAATCGTAAGTGGTTACACATAGTATCGTTTCACTGCGTTTGAATTGATTGGCTTCGGCCAGACTTCTCCTCCATTTCTGCAAGGATAAGGGCTCCTCCAGTTAGAACCCGGTGAACCATGTACGGACCTTGCCAGTTGGGAGAGAATTTTCCCTTGGCTTCATCTTGATGTGGGAATATTTTCTTCAACACCAGCTGCCCCGGTGTAAACTTCCTTGGCTTGACTCTTTTGTTGAAGGCTCTGGACATTCAGTTTTGATACAACTGACCATGGCAAACTGCATTCATCCTTTTCCCATCTATAAGGGCTAACTGCGCGTAGCGACCTTTTACCCATTCTGCGTCGTCCAACTCTGCTTCTTGTATGATCCTTAAGGAGGGAATCTCTACCTCGGCGGGGATGACCGCCTCTGTACCATAGACTAGCATGTAGGGAGTTGCTCCGATCGATGTACGGACTGTGGTACGGTATCCTAGTACAGCGAATGATAACTTCTTATGCCATTGTTTGTGACTTTCGACCATCTTCCTTAGTATCTTCTTGATATTCTTGTTGGTTGCCCCTACGGCTCCATTCATCTGAGGCCTGTAGGCTATAGAGTTCTTATGTTTGATCTTGAATGCCTCACACATTGCTTTCATCAAGTTGGTGTTGAGATTGGAACCATTATCAGTGATGATTGATTCCGGAATTCCGAATCGGCAAACAATACTGTCACGGACGAAATCTGCCACAACTTTCATAGTCACTGCTTTGTATGACGCTGCTTCAACCCATTTAGTGAAATAATGGATTGCCACCAGGATAAACATGTGCCCGTTTGATGCGGCAGGCTCGATAGGTCCAATGACATCCATCCCCCAGGCGACAAATGGCCATGGTGAGCTTGTTGCAGTAAGCTCGTTTGGAGGAACCTTTATCATGTCTGCATGTATCTGACAGCGATGGCACTTACGAACATACTGGATACAGTCTGTTTCCATAGTCATCCAAAAATACCCTGCTCGGAGTATCTTCTTTGCTAAGACAAAACCATTCATGTGCAGCCCGCAGGTCCCTGCGTGCACTTCGTCCAATAGTCTAGATGCTTCTTTTGCTTCGACACACCTTAGCAAACCCAAATCAGGAGACCTCCTGTACAGGATTCCTCCGCTGTGAAAGAAGTTGTCGGATAATCTCCTGAGCGTGCGCTTTTGAGTGGCGTTGGCAAGTTCTGGATATTCCCCTATTGTCAAGTACTCCTTGATGTCGTGGAACCATGGTTTTCCGTCTGCTTCTTCCTCAACGTGAGCACGATAAGCTGGCTGATCATAAATCTTTACTGGGATGGGATCAATGAAATTTGTGTCTGGATGCTGGATCATGGATGATAATGTGGCTAATGCGTCAGCGAACTCGGTCTGGACCCTGAAGACGTGCTAAAACTCTGTCTTTGTGAATCTTTCCCTCAACTCCTGTATGTGATGCAGGTAGGGAAGTATCTTAGAGTTTTAGGTGGCCCATTTTTCTCGAACTTGATGTATGAGCAGGTCTGAGTCCCCGATCACTAGTAACTCTTGAATGTTCATGTCAATGGCCATCTTGAGCCCCAGGATGCAGTCTTCGTATTCGGCCATATTATTTGTGCAAGGGAACCTGAGCTTGGCGGATACCGGGTAGTGCTGGCCGGTTCCTGATACTAGGACTGCCCCTATGCCAACTCCTTTGAAATTTGCGACTCCGTCGAAACACAACCTCCAACCATCGTAGGATTCTGCAATATCTTATCCTACAAAGGATACTTCTTCATCAGGAAAATACGTTTTCAGTGGTTCGTATTCTCCTTCAATGGGATTCTCGGCAAGGTGATCTGCTATGGCTTGACCCTTGACTGCTTTCTGAGTCACGTAAGCAATGTCGAACTCACTCAACAAGATTTGCCACTTGGCGAGCTTGCCAGTGGGCATGGGCTTCTGGAAAATATACTTCAGCGGGTCCATCCTGGATATGAGATAAGTAGTGTGAGCACAGAAATAATGCCTCAATTTCTGAGCTACCCAAGTCAGAGCACAACAGGTGCGCTCTAATGGAGAATACCGGGCCTCGTACGGGGTGAACTTCTTGCTGAGATAGTAGATGGCTTGCTCCTTTCTCCCCGTTTCATCATGTTGTCCCAGAACACAACCGAATGCTCCATCCAATACCGCAAGGTAAAGCAATAGAGGTCTTCCTGGCTCGGGAGGAACCAAGACCGGCGGCGTTGACAGGTATTCCTTGATTCTGTCAAAGGCTTTCTGACAATCGTCGGTCCATCTAGTAGCAGCGTCTTTCTTTAGCATTTTAAAGATGGGTTCACAAATGACTGTGGACTGAGCTATGAACCGGCTGATATAGTTGAGTCTCCCTAGGAAACTCATCACGTCTTTCTTGTTCTTTGGCGGTGGAAATTCTTGAATGGCTTTGACCTTTGACGGGTCCAATTCTATCCCTCGACGGCTCACGATGAATCCCAGTAGTTTTCCGGCAGGAACCCCGAACGCACATTTGGCGGGATTCAGTTTCAGATTATACCTTCTCAGCCTGTTGAAGAACTTTCTCAAATCTTCCATATGATCAGTGGCTTTCTTGGATTTGATGATGACGTCGTCCACATATACCTCGATCTCCTTGTGTATCATGTCGTGAAAGATAGTAGTCATGGCTCTCATATAGGTGGCGCCAGCATTCTTCAATCCAAATGGCATCATTTTGTAACAATACATTCCCTACGGCGTGATGAAAGCCGTTTTCTCTACATCTTCCTCGTCCATCCATATCTGATGGTATCCGGCGAAACAATCAACAAAAGACTGCAACTCATGCTTGGCGCAGTTGTCGATAAGAATGTGTATATTTGGCAAGGGGAAGTCATCTTTGGGACTGGCCCGGTTAAGATCCCGGTAGTCGACATAGATTATAACCTTCCCGTCCTTCTTTGGTACCGGCACGATATTGGCTAACCATGTTGGATACTCTACTACCTTGAGAACCTTAGCTTTGACTTGCTTAGTAACCTCTTCTTTGATTTTCAAACTCATGTCGGGCTTGAATTTCCTGAGCTTCTGCTTTATTGGCGGACAAGCTGGATCTGTTGGCAGCTTATGAGCTACAATGATCGTGCTGAGACCAGTCATATCATCATACGACCAGGCGAATATGTCCTCATATTCTTTTAAAAATTTCGTATACTTTCCCTTTCTGATGGCGACAAGTGAACACTGATGCGAGTTTCTTTGACGTTCTCTGTATCTCCCAAATTAATGACCTCAGTTTCTTCCAGGTTGGACTTAGGTCTATTCTCAAAATTCTCAACCTCTCTGACGACCTCTTCAGTTATTTCATCTTCTTCTGAGTCTATGTCCTTTTGTTGCGTTGTTTCGTTGCAAGTCACAGTCGTTGGTTCATCGTCAAGACAAGTAATAGTAATGCTGTATAAAATAGAGTAAATGATAGAGAAAATAATAAGCGAGATATATATGATAAACTGAAATGCTTTGATTAAAGTCAAAGCTGTTTGAAACATCGGAGCTCTTTTCGAAATTAAAGACAATGCGGAAAGAAAATCAACTAGTAAAATGAACTAAAAAATGCGATGCATTCTGCATTTGTTTAGCCTTGCTACCCCGAAACCCTCCGGGCTCTGACGGTCCTAATTGACCAGTTGCTGAGGCGGTCTCCCCTGCTTACAGCTTGTACGGAAGGGCCTTCCTCCTCGAAAAGAACACAGCAGTCCATATCATCATCCTCCAGGAACAAATTCTTCATGGCCGCCAACGCTTCATCTTCTTCTGACCCATATATAGTATCTGCCGGTTGGAAGGTCTGTTCCAGGCTGGGTATTGGAAACTCCAATGGATAGTAGGGCCCGCGCCATGGTGGCGACCAGTTCTGGAATTCTTCCCAAGGGTAACCATACCCTAAGCCAAAGGTAGTGCCATGCTTCTTCAGTTTGATGGGCTTAGTGATCCCCTGAAGATTTTTACCAAGTCCCTTTCAGGCTCGTACCCGCACCAATTCAGGATACTTTCGATCTTGTTGTCCCACCACTTGTCTTTGTCTACAGCGTTGACCCATTCGATGTGGTGGTATGTCTCTCCGCCTATTTTCCTTTTACCCCCGATCATTGGGATAGTCTGGCGACTATATATGGGGTTACTACCATTGCCATGAATGATCACCTCTTGGTGGTTCCATTCAAACTTTATCGCCAGATGCAGGGTTGATGCTACGGCTCCGGCAGCGTGGATCCGGGGGCGTCCCAACAGCAAGTTGTAGGATGCCGGGACGTCTATCACTTGGAAGTCGACGTCGAACCATGTTGGCCCCATTTGCAAGCACAGGCTGATTTCTCCAATAGTAGATCTCTGGGATCCATCGAAGGCTTTGACATTCATAGCCCCATCTTTGATCTCATGCAGGCTTTTCCCAAGGTTCTGAGAGTTATCAGCGGACAGATGTTGAGGCTTGATCCTCCATCAATCAGGACTCTAGTGATGAAATAATCTTCACATTGCACGGTGATGTACAGTGCTTTGTTGTGGCTCAAACCCTCTGGCGGCAACTCGTCTTCGTGGAAGGTTATTTTATGGCTCTCCAACACTTGCCCCACCATATTCGCCATTTCACCCCCGGTTATATTGCTGGGCACATAGGCTTCGCTTAGTATCTTCATTAAGGCATTCTTGTGAGCGTCTGAACTCTGCAGAAGAGCCAGGATAGATATCTGTGCTGGTGTTTTGTTCAGCTGTTCAGCGACTAAGTACTCCTTAGCCTGTATTTTCCTCCAAAGATCGTCAGGTCCTGTTTCAATGGGACGTCCCGGGACTTGCTTACCGGATTCGGCTAGGTGCTCTGGGGTGTAGACCCTCCCTGTTCTAGTCATTCCTTGTGCGGCAATCGTTTCTCCTGTCTTTGTTTTTCCTTTCCTCCTAGCTTCGGCAGTGTAATCCCATGGCATGGCATTTGAGTGGAATGGTGTTATGTCAGTCATTGCCACCGGAATAGGCACCCTTGGTGGTAACACAGCAACTTCAAAGGGTGTAGGTGCCTTTGGAACTCCAAATTCAACCTCGATTGGTCCGGGTGCCTTTGCAGAGGGAGGCGCTTTAAATTCAAGAGGTATAGACATATTTACTTCGTCGTCCATGGAGGGCTGATTCTGCACAACAATTGGGTTAAGGGTAACCGCTGGCTTCTTTGGTCCATCCCCTTCAGCAATCAAACCTATTGACCCTTTGGGGTCCCAATCATCCTCGATCTCGATCATATGAATGTCTCCACCTTTGTGGTCAGGCAGGGGGTTGTTACGAACATTAGGAGCGGGCTCCTTTGCTACAATGACCTTATTGTCGATCAGGGTCTGAATCTTATCTTTCAATGAACGGCACTCGCCAAGGGTGTGTCCCTTCATGCCGGAGTGATACACACAGGTCTTGTTGGGGTTAACCCACTGGGAGGGATTTTCTGGAGCTTTGGCTGGGATAGGAGTGACGTAACCAGCAGCTTTAAGTCTTTCATATAACTGGTCAATTGGTTCTGCGATGGCTGTGTATTGTCTGGGAGGTTTACGGTCAAAATTTGGTCTGGGTCTCGGAAAATTTTGACGGGTGGGTGGTGATTGATAGTGAGAGGGTTGAGCGTTATAAGCTTGGTAAACAGGTGCTGGTTGAGAGTATCTGGGTGAGGTGGGTTGATATGTGAGAGGTGGAGAGGATTGGTAAACGGGAGGTGGATAAGAGGGTGCGGGTGCTTGGTAATTCGGGATGGGCTGATATGTAAGTGGAGGTGATGGGTAAGTGTGGTATTTTGGTGGTGATTTGGCTCCCTGTGCGACCATCACGGCACTTACATCTTTCTTCTTGGACGCGCCACCAGTTTGTAAAGCCTTATTGGTGGCTTGCAATGCTTCAAGATTTGTAACCATACCATTCTTGATGCCCTCTTCGATTCTTTCTCCGAGTTTGATGATATCAGAGAACTTTTGACCCTCGATCAACATCAACCTCTCGTAATATTGGGGATCCTGAGCCCGGACGAAGAATCTATTCATTTGCTCTTCTTCTAGGGCCGGCCTGACCTTTGCAGCTTCTGACCTCCAACGAGTAGCATACTCGCGGAATGTTTCGGTGGGTTTCTTCTTCAAATTCTGTATGTAGAATACATCTGGTGCGTTCTCTGTATTAAACCGGAATCTATCCATGAAGTCCGATGCCATACCTACCCAACTCGTCCATTTCTTGGGGTCTTGACTGATGTACCAGGATAGTGCATCTCCCTTTAAGCTCCTCATGAAGAGCTTCATACGGATCTTCTCATCTCTTCCGACCCCCACTAGCTTATCGCAATAGGTCCTCAGGTGGACTCTGGGATCTCCTGTTCCATCAAACATTTCGAACTTGGGAGGTTTGTACCCCTCCGGAAGTTCAACATCTGGTTGAATGCACAAGTCCTCGTAATTCAATCCTTCAATGCCTTTGTTACCTTCTACGCCCTGAACTCGGCTGGTTAATTTCTTGAGCTCTGCCGCTAAGTTCCTGATGAGGGAGTCCTTGTCATCAGACTCAGGTGCATTTGAGATGGGTTGGGCGTAGTGGGGTACAGTATCCACGTAAATAGGAGTGTTGTGGAGATGGTCATTTGTGGTGTTCAGTGGCTCGGGAATGAGTAGTGGGGTGTTATTTGGAGTGTGGCATGTGTTACAGGTATGAGTGGGTTGTATCTGTGGTTGCGGGGTGTTTTGTGGAGGTGCGGGATTTTGGGTGTTGACATCAGGAGCGGTGAGGGAAAATGACAGGTTTGCCAAATTCCGAACCTGATCCAGTTCTTCTCGAAATTTCAACAGCTTTTGTTCCAGTTGTGCAGTAGTTTCCTTAGCAACCGGGGTACCCTGAGGAATCTCAATCTCCTTTCTGGCGCTTGTATCTCCCATTTTGCCTTTGTTTTTGTTCCGGACAGGACTCGGAGGAGGAGGAGGTGGAGGGCCCTTGGATCTTGTGGAGTATGCTGATGGTGCCAGAATGCACGAACTAACCTTTGGGGAGGGGAATAAAAATAAAAGAAAAAAACAAAAAGGTAACAAGTTAGTGCGGGTCCTGAGGAAAAAGTATTGCAGTATTTAAACACATTGGGTGAGAATATAAATCGCGCCCTAATTTTGGTGCCTCGTTGTGCCCGAGGTAGGCCTAGCGACAAATAGTTTTGGAGAACTTATAATGCTAAATGCCTCATTTTATTGATAAAAATAAGATGAATCCAAAACGACTCTAAATAATAGAAAGTAAATGTCACTAGTAGCCATTGGCCTTATTACATCATTAAAGCAAAATAAAGGACTCCTAACTACTTGGTCCCAGAAAGACCTTCCCCAGATTTGGCAGTCTTGTCTCCCTCGAACAGCTCCACCAACTCGCGTAGTCCTAGCAGTAAGTAGGCTCGGGCCAGATGCCCGCCCGCATTTCCTTCGGCGTTTTGGCAGTCTTCGATCCTCTTGATGAACTTTCCTTCCAGCTCTACTAGACCCCGCTCTAAATATCCTAGTCGGTTGTTGGCGCTGACAGCCATTTCTTTCCACTCCTCGATCAATTTCTGATGGGCTTCTTGTATTTCCCGATGCTCACTTTCACACTCTCGAATTCTCTTGCGCAGTTGATTATACTTAACCTGTGCTTCAGCATGCTCATCAACAATTTTGTGACCTCGAACGAATCTCGGTTGACCCATGCCATCGTCTTCTAACCAACCCGAATAATGCGGCACGCAACCGGCGTGGTACTTTTCTGGCTCGATGGATTCCTTCCCAAAAACAATTTTGCAATGCCACAAATGCTGAGCTTGGTACCTGTGAGGACTATCATCGTCCTGGAAATCAGCCCTGAGGTGGCTTGTTTTATCAACCCTTGGTATGATTTGTCTTCTTCCAGCTTGCCTCATGGCTCGGAGAGGAACGTAAGGATAAGTCCCTCTCAAACCAATCAGTATGAGAAATGGTGCATCTCGGGATCGGACAATGAATTCATCCGTAGGGAACCACTCAAACATCCATTGTACCTGGTCTTCTTTCAGATTTTCGAACAATTCTACCCACCCTCTGGCGTCCTCTGGCTGAGCGAACATCTTTGGCATATAATTCATACGCCTCGGCTGGTGGAAGGCGATATGATCATCCCAATCTCTGCGTAGGATCTCTTGTCGGTATTCTCCTTTTTGAAGGTTCTCCATGACCCAAAGCTGAAGCAATAAGTTGCAACCCTCAAAATGACTGCCTTGTTGTTGACACTTGTTCAAGGCGCGGTATATCTCGACGACGATCATGGGCACTATGCTGAAAGTTTGCACACCAATTTCTTCCATCAAAGTTTTGGTTATCATGGATAGTCTGGTGTGGATCCTACCCTTCTTCATAGGGAACACGATCATCCCCAAAAAGCAAAACATGAAAACAAAGACCCTTCTATGGACATGCCCCAATAAGGTGATAGCAAATTCATCTGAATAGGTGCGGTATGACTTGCTATGGCCGTACCTTTCGTATAGATAGTCAAACTGGATGTAGGAGTCTTTCAAACAGGTTAAGTCTGGGTTTTTCTTCAACCCCATCATTTTAAGGAAACCCCTTCCTTTGCGATTTTCTTGCATAAGCGGACCCGGAGTCTCCCAAGGAATTCCAGCTAGACCCCCTGTCTCTTCAAGTAAAGGAGTCATCTCTAGATCACCAAAGCGGAACACAGATTTGTCACTATCCCAGAACAATGTTGTAGCCTCTATGATTCTGTTGTTAGGTTGAATCTCTAGGAGAGAAGGCAGATTCCCTAGGTACTTGCGGACGAGTGTTTGATCACTAGAATGGAGGTCGTCCAACCAATTCAGTATCCTTGGATGAATGTTGGTTACCATGCCAAATCTGGGGATCTCGTGCCTCATTTTCTGCAAAACAAAGTGTTAGGCCCTTACCCCCACCAGACTCGACTATTTAAATCAATAATTAGCATAGCAAAGCACTTAAGTTCTCCAAATAAATGCACAGAACGTGGAGGTGTCCATTTGGGTTTCAAGGAAACCCGGTGGACTTTGGACAAGGCTATCTTAATGAGTCATTATGTGGACAACATAACTGACTCGGCTAGGTTTGACCACGATGCATGTACAGTTTAACGGAGTAAGGTTTCTATCTTGAAGTGCTAGACTGGTACCCTTTAGCGGACAACTCAAGAGGGAAAGGCACGGAACCGTCGACTACACCGTTGATCGACTGGTTTTACCGCAAATATGCCTTTTCCAAATTTAGGGGGTGGTAGTATTGGAAGTGCGCAACTACTCATTATAAGCGTTGCTATAGTATTTGTTTGGCACGAGTGGATTATAATGTTGAGGATGCAGTTTACAAGGATGAAACAAATTGACATGTATTTTCACGTTCATACAATAATGTTTACAATGATTGCTCAGAAATTACAACAGTATTGATGGAAAAGCAATAAATGAAAGTAATTAAAGAAAAAGAAACAAAAGAAACAAGTTAGTTTCAAATAAAGACATTAAACAAAGGCAATAAAAGAAAGCAATAAAGTCACATATAGCATGCAATGGTAAAAGCCTAAGGTCGCCAGCAGAGTCGCCATGCTGTCGACGACCCTTTTTCCTCGCGGAATCGGGTTCACGACATTTGGGAATACAACTCTTTTCCCACTTTGGGAATTGGGTTTTTTGAGAGTTTGGAGAGTCGCCACCTAATGATTATAGTGCATTAGGACACTTTTACAAGAATTAAAGATGCAGACCAGAGTTTTGGGTAAGGGCTTGAAATTATCTCGAGGGGAAGGTGTTAGGCACCCCTCAAGATCCACTAGTGTGGTGGCCATGCTACCATTGTGACTTTAGATGTAAAAAATAAACAAGTACAAGAAACACAAAAGGTTAAAACAAGTGCTGAATTTTAAAGGAGCAATTTTGTAAAAAAACGTGCAAGTGGAGAAAAAGGTCAAGTACTTAGTGCAAATAATCCGAAAAGATCATGCGAGAAGTAGGAATTGAAAATGCAATAGCTTTAAAGATTCAAAAATTTTTATTAAACTAATAAAGAAAGAGAAAGGGGTCCTAGGTTTATGCATTACATGGATCATTCGCACAACACTGGTACTCAATTGTACGCGGAGTGTTAACGTGTAATCATCATCTCCATGTCTACCCTTCCCACCCTGTTAAGGTATTAAAGTGCGGAACGGTATCGTTTACTTATCGCATGCTACTACCCGTCCCAATCCTATTAGTCCCGGGGTATTAGGACTTCTAATCCTAAAGGGGAAGAAAGGGATGGGGGCCTTTGTGGAGTTTAAAGGATAAAATTCTAGCTCGACATTCAAAACAAGTATCAAGTAAAAGTGGAGGACAAGCAAGCATACAAGGCTCAAATTAACCCCAGAAGTCAAACAATCATTTAGTTTAGCATGCCTTGACAAATACTGATTTGGTCTTAGATTAAATTAAGCAGCGAGCGGACTGGTTCAACACATGTATTTAAACAGAGAGTCTGCATTAGGCAACTCGGATACAGTTGTCAGGGACTGACCCAATTCATTAATTAGCCAACCATTGTTTATGAGTTGAAATAAAAAAACCTAGGCGTAGGATCTATTAATTTCAGGAAAAAGATGCAAGTTGATTTTAGAAAAAAGAATTATCAGTTTAAACAAAGAGAAAAGATGCAAACCGATTTTTAGAAAAGAGTTACCAGTTTTTCAGAAAAGATGTAGACTGATTAAAAGGTTTACGAGTTTCGGGGGACTGCAAATTGGCTATAGGAAAAAGGTTTACCAATTTTAGCGGGCTTTAGAAGTAGAAAATTACTAGTTTTAATAAAGACACTAGTTCCAGCAATCGATACTGTTTAAGAACGAATGATGCTATTAAAGACGAGGTTTCCTATAGGCATGCTTTCTATATGTTTACTGATTTTAACACCCTTTCCTGATATCAATAAGAGTCTTATACACATGATGTCTATATGCAACTTTGTTATTAAGCCTATAAACGGTTTGCCTAATGACATTTATATATGCAGAAATGCAAGAGCCTATAGACATGATCTCTATATGTGTCATTACAGAACATGAATGTTAAATCCTATAGACATGCTTTCTAGGTGATTTTTGCGGTAAAGTTAAGCGTTAAATCCTATAGGCATGGTCTCTATGTGATTGAATCAGTATTAAAGACCCTATAGGCAGGATTTCTAGTTTGAATAAAATCCTAATTCATTATTTCTACCCCTGGGATACAAGAAAAGTAAAGACCCCTCCCACACCCTTTTACTATACTCCCCGAGTTTCATACAAAATTATTACAACACAATGAATCAAACTGGAAATTAAAGGATACATCAAAAGCTAACAGCTAGATCCAGGTAGCCTAATTCAACCTTAATGTCTAATAACATGCGATTGAGCCACTTCCGGGATCCAGATTTCCAAAGCCTTCTCTTTATCCAAGGTGCTTCAAAGTTCCAAGGAATCTCAGGGATTCCAGGCATTGCTTACACCCAGGATACTACCAGAATTAGAATAGTGCAGTGTGGAAGAGCCAGCTCTCATGCATCCAAGTTCAGAGGGAGCTCGGGGGTCCCAAAGCATGGCTTGCAAGAGAGGGGCGGAACTTATAGCTAAGAGTAAGTGCAAAGTGAAAGGGAATTGGGGGGCCATGACAGGTGGTGGTCATACCTAGCTACAAAGTAGGCTGGCACACCCCTGACCATCTGCCTGGTCAAACACATTAAGAGCAGACCCTTGAAGGTCAGACCAGAGTCTGGACAGTGATTAGGACACTGCCAGACCCAAGTCTAAAGCTTAACAACACATAAAGGGGGAAAGGGAATGAGAACTGATTGAGTTTGGGATTCAAAGAAGCCAATGCAGAATCATGGACAACAATATTAGAGTGTTGTCATGCCCCGAACCATAACTCACCTATAAAGGTGTATGAGGGTTTGGTATTCATAAAGTATCAAATTCATGACAAACAACTGACAGGATGCATACATAATTTAAATACTGAATTACAAAGGAAAGGGGGGATCATGTTACAATATGCTAGAAACAAATGTCAACTAAAAGAATTGGACAGAAATGGGCAGAAGTAAACACATTGTGGTGGAGACATGTAAACTAACTGAGACATACCAGTAGAGAAGCAAAAGAGCGCAGGAGAAAGTAGAGTAAACAAAGTCCACAGCAGCACAAGTAAAAGAGAAAGAGTTTTTAGATGAGAGTGACTTGTGGATTCCGATTGCGTTCTGTGTTCGTGTGTTCAAAGAAAAGGGAGGAGATATTTATAGCTTTGAAAACGTGTAGAGAAATAAGGTAACAAGTACAAATCTAACACAAATATGGCATGGTCACAAATCAGAATCAATTAGTGTAAGACTCTCCTTTAATCAGGGAATTCTTATTCAAACGGATACTAACCGTATCCAAATAAGGAAAAGAGAACCAGCCTTGCAAGCAGAATGGCTGTTGCCATAAAAGAAACAGTAAAGTCATACAATAGGCGATTAAGTCTAAGTACAGCATTTGAAATTATTTTTGGAAAGATTAAGTGGGGCCAATCAAAGGAAAAGGAATCAATTAGACTTTGACAGGCTAGTAAAATCAGGATCTCGAGGAAGGAAAAGTTTTTTTGAAATCAATTTCGAGTTAAATAAATCACAGGAGGTACTTAGTATATAATGCATGCACAAATAGCAGACATGTGAGGCTAAGTTATGGCAAAAGAAACATCATGCAGCAATAGCATAGAGCAGACATTCAAAGCATGTTAGTTAGGCTTCAAGGTGTAATAGAGAGAAAAGGAGTCGAAAACATGCAGAGAGTCGAGTGAGAATCACAAGCGTAGAACATATAGAGAAAAGAAATGTTGAAACAAGGCATCAAGTTGAACAATTTCAAACATACAAGCATGCACAAACAACCTCACAGGACTTTGAATAGCCTCCCAAAGAGACTAGGGTTTTCAAATCAGTTGAGTTTAGAGACGACAAACAGGTGAAACAACAAGCAATTTCAGAGTCCCAAGTGAAACCCTTAAAAATTAGGGTTTTCAGTAAACCAAACAGATAGGCTCATGAACTCGAATAAATTCCCGAAATTAGGGTTTTTAACATCAAACAAACCTAGAGATGATCAGCGTATGAATCGAATGAAATCTTAATAAACAGACTCAAACAATCACAAAATTAGGGTTTTCAACATGCTTACTCAGATAAGGAAAACAAACAAACAAAGTCAGAAACATGCTCATAACGTTCAAACACATATAGATCTTGGAGCAGATCTAAGAAATAAATAGAAGGAACCTTAGAGCTATGGTTTCATAAGAAACCCAGGCGATGAGAAAGGCTTTGGAAACTCCAGATCTAGGCAGGATAGTCGAAGATCGAGCTCGAATGGCCATGGCTGGCCGGACAGAGGTTGAAGGCGACCGGAGAACAACCATCGAGCAACGGCTTGGTCGAGACCCCTTCAAGATCTGGTCATAGGACCTCAGAGATGAGCGCATAGAAGCCATGGGAGGCCGGTATAGGCCTCCGTTGAGTCTGGGAAGCCATGGATTAGGGTTTCGGTGAGAGGCGGCGGCTAGGGTTTGAGGTGAGTTGAGAGAGAGTTGAGAAAAGAGGAGGATTCAGAGGCGGCGTATTGTGAGGAATGGGGTAGGGTCTGGGGTCGTTTGAAATTAAAAAAGGAAAAGGGAGGTCTGGGCCGTTGATCAAAAATGATCAACGGCTCAGATTAAAAGAAAGCGGGCGGGTTTGATTTAATGGGTACTGGGTCGGGTTGATTGGGTAATTGGGCTGGGGTGATTTGGGCTCGAATTGGGGCT
>NW_017676080.1:8069-22489 GCF_001879085.1 Nicotiana attenuata | reverse complement strand
AAACAAAATCAAAGCATGAGCTTAAACACATAAGCAAAAGCGAGTCAATAACCTAGGCTAACATGTGAACAAAAGAGGTAAAAGAATCTCCGTAAAAGATCCAGTAAGAAACACAAGAGCAGGCTTGAACATAACAAGGAATAAAACAACGAGCATGAACACACATAAAAAGAGTAAAAGAATCAGAAACATTTAGAAACCACACCTAAAAATAACACCTAAAAATAGGATTCGAACAGTTTTGAAAAGGGAAAATTGGGGAAAAACTCTAAAATGGCACACACAGCATAGATCTAGCATAGATCTAGACGAATAAGCGAAAAAGGAACCTCGATTAGGCTAGGGTTTCTGAGAAACCAAAAGGACGAGAAGGCTTGGAAGTCTCGAGAATGGTTCTGAGCTAGCAAGGTCGAATCCAGGCTCGAGAGGCTGAGATACGCCGGAGCAAAGCCGGAAACGGCCAAAGAAACTCGAACCGGCCAGGGTCTGGATGAAGACCTTCGAGGTCTAGCCTCGAATCTTCAATGAGCAAGCGTGTGAGAGCAGGAGATGGTGGGTAGAGGTTGTCCATGGCTAGATTAGCCATGGATTCTGGAGGTAGGTGGATATTAGGGTTTCATAGGTTGAGAGGGTTCGAGAGAGACGAGAGGAACCAGAGGCGGCAGATTTGGAGAATGGGGATAGGGTTAGGGTCGTTTGGGAATTAAAATGGTAAGGAGGAAATGTGGCCGTTGATCATTTTGATCAACGGCCTGGATCAAAAGGGAGCCGGGCGGGTAAAAATAAACGGGCCGTGGGTCGGGTTAATTAAGAAATTGGGTAGGGAATTTTGGGTCTGATTTGGGCTTAAGATTGAGGTTAATTTCGGGCTAAAATTGAAATGCAAAGGGCCAACTCTTAAATAATCACTTTTCCCTTGTTTTAATTTATAAAAAAATAGCAAAATAATTTCTGGAAATAAATCAAATGTGATAAAATGATTAATGATACATAATTATCAAATTAAAAATACTGGAGTCAATTTTATAAATATAATTACAATTGAATTTTTAAAGAAGCTAGTATTGCAATTATATGCAATTTAGTTTTAAAAATACCAAATGAATTTGTAAAAATATGCAAAACTCATGTTAGCTATGTTTTGATGTAAATATGAGAATAAAATAAATCGTTCACCAAAATGGCAAATTTTGGGAATAATTATTGGATTTTATGGTATAAAAATAGGCAATAAATTGGTTTAAAAAATCATCAAAAATATCAAAACTCATGGGTGTACTTATATATGCACAAATATGCTATTTTGGAAGTATTTTGGATACGAAAAATACATAGGGAAAAATTGGGTATCAACACAAAGCACACGTACATGAAGTTCACCCACATTCCCACTGAACCGAGGTCAAAATAAATTAAAGTGATATTCGACCTCGTTCGAATTAACTCACATTCGACCTCGTTCGAATTAATTAAAGTCACATTCGACCTCGTTCGAATTAACTCATATTCGACCTCGTTTGGATTAACTCACATTCGACCTCGTTTGAATTAATTAAAGTGACACTCGACCTTGTTCGAATTATTTCACATTCGACCTCGTTCGAATTAACTCACATTCAACCTCGTTTGAATTAATTAAAGTGACATTCGACCTTGCTCGAATCAACTCACGTTCGACCACGTTTGAACTAACTAAGAGTAACATTCGACCTCGTTCGAAGTTAACTCACATTCGACCTCGCTCGAATTAACTCACGTTTGACCTCGTTCGAACTAACTAAGAGTAACATTCGGCCTCGTTCGAACTAACTAAGAGTAACATTCGACCTCGCTCCAATTTAACTCACATTCGACCTCGCTCCAATTTAACTCACATTCAACCTCATTCGAATTAATTAAGGCGACATTCGACTTCGCTCGAATTAATAAAAATCACATTCGATCTAGCTCAGATTAAGTCACACTCGACCCTACTCGAGTTAACATCTACCAACACTGCGACGACTAAGTCCAAAGTTCTTCCAAATAAGGCAACCAAACGAGGAAAATATCCAAGAGAAAACAGAGGATTCAGGAACAAATAGCAAAAGTAGCATTCCGCTTCCAAAAGGTAAATCTTTACAAGGGCTGAATAGACGCCCAAAAAAGTAAAACACAAACTACAAAAAAAAGAGCACTACTAAAGCAGCACCGTCCCCACCGCCGTCCTCGCCGTCAGAGTATTCATCCTCATACCAGGAATCTTGCCCAATCCCGTCCAAGTCCTCATCACCATCGCCAGCCCCCGGGATAACAGGATCATAACCACAGGCGGTCCGAGCCGAGCGCGCCTTAGCACGAGCATCCTCACACTCAGCCTGAGAAACTCTTCCTGCCGTCATCAAATCCCTAAAGATATCTAGCTGGGCCTCGGCGTGGATCCACTTCTCGTACAAATCTCGTAAAACATCGGGATAAGTGGAAGTGTGAGATGAGGACGACTGAGCCAACAGCTGTGCCTTTTCGGCCTAAAGAGCGGGAATCTGATCATTAAGGTTTGAAACCTCTTTCTCAAGCCCCCCAATTCGCTCATCAAGCCGTGTCTCCCTAAGCGTAGTCATCTCCGCACCATTTGCCCGCTCGGACTGGATGACACAGATGGCATCTTCCAACGCCACCACCTTCGCCAAAGCCGTCACCCTGGTCTCCTCGGCCTTCTCTAGCTCTGCCGCCTTCTCAATCACCTCATCGCTCAAATTGTTGGCTCTGATCGAACTCTACTCAAGCTCGGCCCGCAGAGATGCCACTTGGGATTGGAGGTCTGCACACTCAGCCTCGACACCCTTGATCACCTCGAGCTCGTCTTCTTTGACTATAAGTGCCCCCTCGAGCTCGCTACATCTACCGATGACTCTCACAAGTTTATCGTCTTTTTGCTTCAGCTCATCCCTAAGGGCCTAGAAGTTGCTGTCCGCACCGAACTGCTTACAAATCTCACGATGCTTACTGCGGTACTCACGGTACTTCCTCTCCATTTTGTTGAAAATAGCTTTCCGTTTCTCTTCTCGGCGAGCACTTTCAATCCCCAAAATAATGGTCTAACGAAAAAGAGAAAACAGAAGAGGAAGTCAGTCTAAAAGAAAGAAGATAAGGCGATTCCAATTATGCCCGACGATAAGGCGGCATCGTTGAACGCTTGCAGGGTCTTTCCCTCGGCATTAGAGCAGAGAAGACCCAAAGAAGGAACCACGTTCTCTGTATCCACCAGTAAGTCGTGGTCCAGGGGAACGACTATGGTGCGAGTGGATCCCTCCGTCCTTACCTCCACCCGAGTAAACCCTTTAGTAAACATCTACACCTCCTCAGGGTCGACGTCGGAACCGGTCTCATAGCCGTCCACGGCCACACTCTTCCCTCTCTCCTCGACTGACGAAGGAACGCCAGCCTGCCCTTAGGATGATGGATCACTCCTTGTCACGGCCCCCGCAGCCTCAGGTAGCCCTCCTTCTTCAACAACGACCTCGGTCGAAGGATCATCTCCCATGACCTCCATAGGCGGCGGATCCACAGTGGGAAAGTCCACTTCACCCTCCAATGCAGCCGCGACCGGCTCAGAGTCTCCCCTCGTAGATTCCTCGGCTCTAGCCGTCTCGTCGCCGATTTCCACCCTCCTCCTTTTGAGTGGCACCGGTTCCTCCTCACTCGGTGACGACTCATCTACCAAGTGTAACACGAAAGGAATTGGAGTCTCTGCCGTAGGAGCCACCGACCGACGACTAGGTCAACGCAATGCCGGGGTCTGAGAAGAAATGACCGTCTGAACAGTTCTCCCTGCAGTCACAGCAAGCGAAGACCCCGTCGTAGCGCTTGTTTGACGGAAGGCGGGGGTAGGAGCCCTCGCCCTTCTTGAAGCTTTTCGACCTAACAATAACAGCAGAAGTTAAGCCAACTCCGCTATAAAAGAAAAGAGAAGGAAAAGAAAACACGAAAGCCGAATCATTAAGTTCAAAATAGATGACTCACCGGTCGCGGAAGGCTTGCGCCCAAACTTCTTGTGGAACGCCGACCATCCGCGAATCCCCACCGTATGGGGAAAGACTTGAGTTACCCAGTCATGAATGTCCGCAACCAACGAAGAGGGCTCTTTCTTGACTACACAAAGTAAAAGAGGAACGATTACGCTAAAAATCGAGATTAACAAAACAAACAATTGGCATAAGTACTTACGGGCAAAGTTCCATATTTCATGGAACCCATTGGGGTTTGTCACCACGTGCTCGGTCTTGATATAGAAAAAGTTGTACCAAAATCGATGATTGGCCTTATCGTCCATTTTCACCACCAATCCCTTGCTCCTGCGATGGCAAAGGTGCAATATCGTACCCCTATAGAAACTTGGCGCGAAGAGGTGCAGCAGATGGCGAATAGAGATCCCGCGGTTGGTCAGTTCCGCGTATTTTTCTAGTATAAGGAAGAGTTTATAGATGTAGGGGGAGAATTAAGCCGGAGAGACGCCGTAATAGCGGCAGAATTCCTCCACCAATGTTGGAAGAGGAAGAGAATAACCCACGTAAAATGGATATGCGTAGAACGCGCAATATCCAGGGCGATGAACCTGTACCGCATCATTAGGTCGATGTGGGCCGGGATGTTGAACTTGGACCTAATCTCCGCGAGGGCGGCCGCGTCCATTTCAAATTCCACAGGTTCAAACTCGTCTACGGGCAGTTTTAAGAAGTCTGACCTAGCTTTGTCATTACGAGGAATTATTTCCTCTACAGTGGGAAAGCTTTCGTCCTCGGCAACGATGGCAACCCCATCATCAAGAGGAGGCATTCTCACTGCCAGTGGGATTGGGTTAGAAGCCTCAGCAGAGCTAGAAGATGCGTTGACCATTCTTAGTTGCTTGTAAGTGCAGAAAAATATAGACTCAAGAGAGGTAGGAGTAGCAGAAATCGTTCAAGTCAGAAAAGAGAACAAAGGTACAAAAATGGAGGCAACGGGAGTAAGAATAGAGGAAGGAGAAGAAGAGAGGAAAATATGAAGGTTCAAATGCCAGGAAACACAAAGGACCATACCAAGGGTTTCCGATCCCTATTTATAGAGAACACACACCTTAACCGAGAAAATCAACCGTCAATACACAAATATCGAAACGACAGGGGCACGGGAAGCGATGCAACGCATCAGGAAGATGCGTAATAATGAACAATGACGCTGTAACGTCAGTCTGAACCAACGTCACGATAAGTGTGGCCTACAAAATGCCACATCATCATCTCGACCGTGGTCTTTACTATTCGACCTGCCCACTTGAATTTCTTAACTACAACTAGCGAAGTCCACTCACCGAGGTCGACCAAAAGACAACCTCGATAAGTGGAGGGACTAACTGTATGGGTCAAAATCCGACTAAGAAAATTCAGCACGAAGAGGCAATTATCAAAAGTTATTCGTAATTATCATGAGCAATTTGGCCGAGGACGACCGGTGATCGACAGAACGCATCGCTGAGTAGTCAGTCACAGCCGAGATCGAGTATCATTAAGTAGTAGCAGCGGCTAGTTATTTATTGGGATCCTAGAGGGAATGTTCCATTGAATATTCTCTGTATTTATACTTTTAGGGTCCTTTTGGGGGATGTCCCATATAAAAAGGAATGAGAGATAAGACAAAGGGCATGTAATATTCTAGGTGATAAAAACTCTTTTGAAAAGCAAGCTCTCTAGAGAAATACAAAAAATATCTTTCTAAATAGATTCTTCTTTTTGGATTATTCCTTGTCATTTCCACCAGATCCGAGAAAGTCTTCAATATTCCTATAGTTACTTGTCACTCACCATTGTCAGAGGAAGGAATCATCCACCTCATTCAATATTGGGTGAATCTTCCTCTTTATTTATCTTGAGTTCTATTTATTGCTATATAATATTTAACACTTCTAGCACCTTATTGCATCCGAAGTATTCAATACACAGTGCATTAAATCTGCCTCATTCATTTCTATATCTCCCACATCGCTTATCTTAGACCTAAAGTTATTATATTTTACTATAATTAACCCCTTGAATATCGATTAATTAGTTTAGCCAAAGATAATCATTTTTTGGTCAAACAATTAGAATGCAAGTTATAAAATGGCAATGGAGAATGCGACTGCAACTTGTAACTCGCAATTAGTGAGTGCCTCGCAATTAGTGAGTGCGACTTATAAATCTCAATTAATGAATGTGACTTACAAAACGAAATTGGAATGCGACTTATCAAATCGCAATTGACGAATTGGATCATAACTCGCAATGGACATGACTTATAAATCGCAAGGTATAATTTCAATCATTGAATGCTACTTATTACTCAATCTGTGAATAGACTTATAAATATAAATCGGAATGCTATTGGGACTTTCCTTCTGAGTCATCTTGCAGAGAGCGCAAGATCCACCTCCTACTCTCTCACCTTTGGCTTCAACATAACTCCTAATTCTCTTCCCCTGTTTCTCTCTGTCTGCCTTTCATTTGAGATCACTACACACTTTAACACTACAATTACTCACACACATATGGTCCTGGGATCTTCTTTAGAGTGAAATAGTAACGGATTCACAGCCTTCCCGTTCTTCGGTTTTTTTTCCCATCCGGCGACCGGTATCCAAATGGGTTCGACTAGATTCAGCTTCGCGCCGGAAAGTCCCACATTGGGGTAAACCGCTCCCTAAAAAGCGATTTCACACCCGAGACCTCTGATTAAGAATGAAGGAGTACTTAACAGTCTTAGCAAAATTACCAACATGCCTTCAATTGGTCTAATGCATACAAATGTTTTTCTGTAACCGAAAAAAGAGTAAGTAATGGAGATGCATTAATTAATTGGCAAGCTTACATATACTTCTTTTCCTAATGAAATCAATGAAACGTTTTACTTATTGTAAAACAACCAAGCATATATATACACAAGGGAAATGGCATAAAACTAAAGGAGCTTAATTAGAGAATGGCTTCTCTTTTTGGCACCACTTTCATGGTTATATCCATATTTTTCTTAGTCATGTTCCTATCCAATATTCTTCCATTTTCTATGGCAGATGAAAAAAGTATAGAAACCGATCTTGATTCAGCAAAAACAAATGCTGGAAACATAGCAGAAAATTTCAAGGAGGGAGATGAAATAGACGAATATTGTTACAACAAATTACAAACAGCATTCAGTATTCTTGTAGATGCAAACGATCGATACAAAGAAAGAAAGTACGACTGTGTTATTTTCATGGCTAGTGATGCTTTAGACAGTGCTAACGGCTGTAAAAAAGAGCGCGATGATTTAACAAATTTGAAAAGCGTTATTCAAAAAATAATACAACAACTTAAGGCGGAAATCCAAAGCAATATATTATTTGACATGGCTGAAACGTCGTGTGTTCAAAGCGATCTTGAGTCAGTAAGATCAAGTGCTTTACAATTAGCAGAAGAAATGGGAATGGCAGAAGATGCATATTGTGACGATAAATTTTCAAATACATGGTATAAGGTTGGAGAAGCAATCCAAAAATACAAAGAAAGACAGTTTGATTGTGTTATTTCTTTGGCTAGTAATGCCTTAGACAGTGCTAGCGTTTGTAGGAATGAGTTAGATGATGTAAAAAGTTTGAAAAGCCTTATTGAAAAAATTATACAACAAGTTCAGAAGTTGCTTCAAATTGTTAATTAGAAAAGTTTTTTCTTCTTAATTAAATGGATGTAGTCTTTTGCACTTGAAAATATTGTAATGACTTTTCTTTTATGAGCTAGAAAGGAAACTGTGATACTGAAAATAAGCTTGACACAATAAGTTAAAGTTTGTTATTCGTATATCGTATTCCAAATTAAAACGATGTCTAAATATATAAAATACATTAAATTCATAAATCCAAATGCCTTGACAAATTTCAAGTACAAATATGATCCTTGATCCTTCCATAGAATATACTTCATGTATGAAAGTAAACTCCACATGATTTCATGTGTATATATATAGCTTACCATATAATATGCCTTTTGGCAAAAGAATAACAAATTTAACATTTAAACATATGTTATTCCTAATCACAACATGCATGCATGACACGAGTTTTAGAATTTTTGGACCTGATTTTCAGAATTCTAAGCTCATCACCGGGAGTTTTAGCGTTTGGACATAAGAATTGTAAAATCCCAAAACAGGATGAAAATTTTTTTTTAAGTAAAAATGGTATTTGAAATTTAGCCCGTTTGGATTAACTGGAAAAAAGTAGCTTTTTAAAAGCAACTTTTAAATGCTGAAACATGTTTTAACAATAAGCAGTTACTTGTTTGGATAAAAGTGTTGAAACTTAAAAAAAGCTGTTGAAGTGTTTGGTAAACAAGTGCTGGTAAGAACTTTTTTCTGTTAAAAAGAAAGAAATATCCTTAAAGCTGTTAACATTATAAAGGAGCTGATTACTGCAATATATTTGATTCATATAATTAATGCAAATAAAAAATAATTTTAATTTTAATTTAAATGATTACTTAATATAGTTTTTACAAATATAATTCTTGAACGCTCATTTTTAGTCTGTACAAAAGAGGAAAGAAAAATAATTTGTTCCTACTACTCTTTAATTTCAATAAATCAAGTATTACTATTCTTTAATTTCAGTCGTTCTAATTTCAACCACTTAATTATATGCATATTTCAAGAGAACGAAATAAAATAAAATTTCTCAATTGGAATGTAAACTAATAAGTTTCAATTAGTTAATGTCAAATTACATATATAGACCTGATAGTCATTATCACGTGTATGAATGCGCAGTTAACAAGCTCAGCTCATGATGAGTGTATGTAAGGAGGTGATTAATTATCAAAGGCAATACAAAAGAAAGGAATTCAGACTCAATTACTCTGCCCGATACAGTATAGTTCTGAAACATTATTGCATGGTAGCCAAGAACACTATTAATTCTAATGTAATTCAAAAGATATAAGTATGAATTATTTATGCCCAATACCATGAAATGTAATTTTTTTACTCATAGGTTTATCCTACTAGGAAGTACTATTTTAATTTCCAAAAAATCACACATTGTTGATACAACAAATTCAAGTATTGGAAAACATGTTCATACAACTACAAGTATCAAGCTTCACAAATTTCATTAGCAATCAAATTGCGAAGACCCATCCAAACAAGATCACTTTGCTCTTCCACATTTATATTGTTATTAGCTCTCAAAGATGTACCAACATCAGGATCAACAGATGGAACATATCTCTCATTCTCAGCTGCTCGGAATGCATCATCCATATTGCATTTCTTTCTAATATAGTTATGAATGGACATAGTAGCAAGTACGATGTCTCTTTGAGTGTCAATGTGATAGAAAGGCATGTCTCGCAAAATAGACCATCTTGCTTTCCAAATCCCAAATGTGCGCTCTACAATATTTCTACAAGAAGAATGCAAATAGTTAAAATTTTCAATTCTCCCTCTTGGTTCTCGCAATTGCCTTGTTGTACCGCGACGGAATTGTGCTAGGTGATATCTCACATTATCTCCTTTATATGGAGCTATATATCCCTTCATATGCGGATATCGTGCATCAACTAGATAATACTTATTTCCAATTGGACGTGGAAAGTTGAGTTCTGGTCTACGAAGGGCCTCACCAAATATACGAGTATCGTGAGCTGCTCCTTCCCACCCAACCCATGCAAATGTAAAACACATATTAACGTGCCAATACACTCCCATCTAGAATATTTGGAATTTGTTCCAACGTGCCAATACACTTCTCGATGGATGTCTCATCAACTGCAGGAGATGTAGCAGTGCTTTTGCTAGACATAAACTCTATGAGAGAGTGTATATCCTCTTTTATCAATGTTGCAGCTGTTTTTTTCTTACTCTTTCTTACTTGACTACTAGTAACACCATCAGTTGATTTTTGTCTTTTTAGTGATGGCTCTGGAAACATAACAGAATTTATATTCTGTAGATCATCACTTTCATCGCTCATTTCATCATTAAGATGAATAAAGTATTCTTTGTCACAATCATCAATAATATTTATTCCTTCTTCATCAAGATTAAGTCCAATGCCGGATGATTGTTCTTGATTTGCTGCACGTGCTCTTTCTCCTGTGACAACAACATCAGCAAACAATGCATCATAGCAAAACCATATGAGCGAAAGATCTTTGTTCCTAAATTTCTTATATTTTGCATTCTCCTGTAAAAAGAGAAATCAAAACTACTTTAATCAAAACGATAAAATTAACAATGAAAAAAATAAGAATTACACATACAATAATGTGAAAGATGTACCTTAATTTTTCGCTCCCACCAATCACCATTTGCCATAACCGTATTTTTCGTGGCATCCCATCCTAAACTTGTCTCCCCTCTCATCAACTGCTTAAAAAGTGTCCATTCGCCTTTCATGTAATCCCAATGGTTTTTTATTTTTTTTATCATAGTCTTTTCCCGTCTGCTTACAAAACTCGCCAACAATATTTTTCCACCCATCTTTATTTAAGTAAGTGTTTGGTCTGTTTTCTTTTCTAACCTCTTGCTCACACAACTCAAGAAATATTACATGTGTATCATCGTCCCACTTAGCATTGTTCGGCATAATTGAATGTAAATAATCTGAAGAAAGCAGAGCAACCAAGAAGCTAAAGAAGGCAACAATTGAAACAAATACATTTGGTGAAATACAGATTATTTTGTTACTCTAAGTGACATATATTATCAGTATATTAGTATCAGATTACTATACAAAATTCCAATTTAGCTAGCAGATAAATTAATCCAAAACTTATTAAAGGTATTCTGTATATTTACACATCTGTGAGCAATGCATATATACAACTTTAGCCATTTCAAACTATCTGAGTTCATCACTCTTTGAGCATTTCCCTGTTAGACATTCATAAAGTCTAGAAACTATTACCTCATAAATTTATCAAATAATAGGACATTAGTAGGCTAAGTGTGCAAAATTGGAAGTTCATAAAAATGCCCTCAACTCTTCAAGAACAACATAAAGAGGATAAAGGAAACCATATAATTCATGCATACAAAGATGGTTTCATGTGTTAGAACACTGCACAAACATGCCTTTTTAGATGGCTGCGGTAGTTGAATGCACTTTCCTTCTCTTTTTTATATTATTTTATTTTGGACTGGATTAACCTTCTCGCTAAAGACACTCCTCTTCAGCTTCTATGCTCCCAATCCAACCCTTCATCCGGAACAGTTGACTCCAACCCGAACCTCTATCTACCTCCCCCAGTCCTATATTTATCTTCTTCTTTTTTTGGTGTTGAAAGTAAGAGTTAAATTGCTAAACTTTCTGTTATGAAAAATAGGTTGGCTTTAAAATTGTCGAATTGAAAAAGGGTCCTGAATTTTAAAGGGATTTTCCATTAAAATTAATCCAAAACTTTGAAAACACACTAGGAATTGAAATTCAACAGGAAGATTAAACTTACTGGACTGAAGAGGCTTTCCAATTGGAGTTGAAGTTGGGGAGAGTCTGCAACAAGAAGAAGAAGAACGCCGAGTCTGAGGAAGAACAACGCAGAGTGTGAGGAAGAAGAACGCAGAGTCTGCAACAAGAAGGGAGAAAAGAAGGCTATCATGTGTTTTAGCATTTCTTTACTGAGGGGTAATTTCGGAATTAAGAAAAGTTATAAGGGATAAGAATGTAATATACTTGGTCAAAGTAAGGTGGCTTTTAAGCCAATTTCGAAAGGGGAATTACCAGCTATGTCCATTTATAAGTAGCTAATTACAGAAATTGGCCAATTGTAAAATATTACTAATATTAGCCAAATTAGCCAATTAGCTATTTGTTGCAAAAAAAATCAAATTTTTGCTTTGTTTTGAGTGGGTGTTATTAGAATAGACTGGGCACAACTTAAGGAACTTGAATCTCAGTTTTGGGATGATTTGGTAAAGTTTTGAGGTGGTTTGAATTGAAAATTCGAAGTAAAAGCTGAACATGAAAAAAATGATATGTGTATCATACCGTGTATCATTTGTGTATCACATATGTATCATATTGTATCAATTGTGTATCACATGTATATCCCTGTATAACTGTGTGTGAGATACATGCATGATACATGTTTGATACATGTGTCGCAGAAGACTTTTTTGAACTCGATTTAATTACGAATTTTGATACAAAACCAGTCCAAATCACCTCCAATCTTCCTCAAATTTTGTATATTGACTTATCTATATATTTTCAATGAATTTCAACTATACTCATTGAAAAAGTTCCTTTTTTGTTTAGATTTTTGGAATATTGTATAGATTTTTGTATTTCATTACCTTATTTGCTACCCCGTCCATGAAATTTCCTTTTCGTCTTGTATCTAATGTTGCTAATCACGCTTAAAAATATGGAAAGTGATTTTTGCATGTGATTCTTTGAGAGAAAGAACCCTATTATTTGGTTTTTCAATTTTCGTTGGCTAGTTTTTGTAAGTTTAATGACTAATGGCTAGAGGTTGGTAAGTTGAGATTTAATGTGAAACGTTTTGTACGAGTAAAACTACTACAAATCAGCAGGCAGTTTTAAGGAAGAATTATGGATTTTTTTTTTATTTGTGTGTCAACTCCTGACCTCCATCCCGAAAAAGAAAAAGTTCGTCTATATACACTTAAGTTAAAACAGTAGATATAATTAATGCATTCATGCATTAATAGGCATACTTATGCCTTAAATTGGTAATTAAGTAATGAAATTGTAGACAATAAATTTGCGTCGAGAAAATAAAATCAAGACCGAAAATATCGCAACAATCGTAGTATTTTATTTCGAATATTTGAGTGTTACAATCTCTATGGATCCTCTGATTCTTCTTTCCAATTGTAAATAAATTCAAGGGCCTTTGAGCTTGATCTTGGATCTATGTTTGTTGCCACGAACGATGATCTTGAATTCGACTGGCACGAACTTTGATTTGAACTCGCACTCCTTGAACCTTGATTTGTTCTTCGTTCTTGAGCTTGAACTTGATTTGTTCTTCGTTCTTGAGCTTGAACTTGATTTGTTCTTCGTTCTTGAGCTTGAACTTGAACTTGATTGTTTGAATCTTGAAACTTGTGGAGAAATTTGCGGTGTTTGATCCACGAGCTCTCTATTGCTTCTTGTTATAACTTCTGGTCCCTTTTCTGAGTTATGAAGACCCCTATTTATAGTTGTGGAAGGGAAGAGTTGTGATAAGAACAAACTCTTTCCGACCAATCAAATTGAAGTGTGACATGCTCGCATTTGATTGGCCAGAACATGTCACTTGCACACGTGGCGCGATTTCATTGGCCTTTAGTGTGACTGGGCATGCCTTGTCATTTTGACACGTGGCATGATCCTATTGGCTCTTCCGTTTGACTTGGCGCGCCACGTCATTTGACACGTGGCATCAAACTGGGCCTCTAGGAAGATGTCATCTTGGGCTTAATGAAGTGGGCTCATCCTTTAGCCCAATTAAATGGGCTAGCCCAATGGATTAAGACTTATTTATTTAATCCATATATATTGGACTTACATAATTAATTCAATTATATTAGCCCATATATTTATTTGGACCCATATATCTTGAATTTAAAATATAATCCAAATTATTTTATGAATTTAATTTTAATAAAATTCATATGCCTACAAATGCCCCCTACTTCAAGACTTGTCGGGATATTTACACAAGACTAGAGTTGAAGTACAAATCTCTGAAACCGCATACTTCCTCCAAACGATCAGATTAAGAATCACTTAATAATCTAATCTTTAATCAAATGACTCATTTATTTATTCATGCCAAGATCAGTTTGTTTGCATTTGAATCCTTTCACAAAAGCATGATGTCTTCAACGTCAATTCCAAATGTCTGTCAATTGCATTTTGTCACCCTTTTTCTAAACATGTTTCCTTATTAAAATGACACGTAGAGTAGAACAAAAATTTCAGCCTTGTTAATTCCAAAGAATCACTTCTCGTTACTTCATTATTGACTTGGAGAATGAAAACTTCAGCCGCCTTCCTTAACGAGTCCGAGTCCGTTTCGAAGACTAATGTCGTAGTTCCCACATCGCACAAAGTCCCCTGACTGTTGCCTTCCCACACCTATATAAATCCCATACTCTCGTGATTATTAAGCATCAATCTGCAATTCGCAAACTTGCTGGAACTCATCTCTGACAGGTAGCTTTTTTTTTTCTTCTCTTTTTTTTTGTGTGTTTTTTTTTGTAGGTCAAACGAGAAAGATATGTTCTTGTTCAACGAGATGATCCATGCATGAAGAAGACAATCTTGGGGTGTGAGGGGATGCGTACTCATTAACCGTTAACCGTCTAAGCCAAAGATTTATTTTATCTTAGGCAAAGAACATCACACCGTTTATGCCAAAGATTTATTATCTGAAGCGAAGACCATT
>NW_017676080.1:0-5542 GCF_001879085.1 Nicotiana attenuata | reverse complement strand
ATGTACAGGTGCCCACCAGAGGACTTTGGCAGTGGTCCAACAACATCCAATCCCCAAGCGTCAAATGGCCAGGATGCAACAGTCGGGTGCAACACTTCAGGAGGTTGATGAATAAAATTCGCGTGGAATTGACAAGCCTTGCATCTTCGAGCGTAGTCCAAGTAATCTTTTACCATCGTTGGCCAATGATATCCCATCCTTTTTATATGGAAGTGGAGCTTTGGTCCAGACTGGTGTGACCCACATACCCCAGAATGTGCCTCTTGCAAAGCTTGGAGAGCTTCTTCTTCTCCTAGGCATCGCAAGAGTACTCCCTCGAACGACCTTCTGTATAGAGTATCCTTGTAGTAAAGGAAGCGAGGTGCACGACGACGGATTTCAGTCCTTCTCCTCGGATTTTCTAGAAGTATCCCATAGCATAAGTAATCAATAATGGGTTGTCGACATTCTTCTTTCTCAACTTCAGAAACAACAACAAGATGCTTGAGTTCGTTTTCATCACCTTCAGCCTCATTTGGCGGCGGTACTACCCATTTTGGCAGACGGTAACTTGCGCTTGGTCAGGCAGGGCTAATGATGAAGCTAGAGCAGCTAAAACATCAACCTTCTTATTTTCTTTCCTTGGCACATGCTGAATAGTCACATCACCGAGCCACCCCATCAACTTTTTAGCGTAATCATGATATGGGCGTAGTTCAGGCTTCTTAACCTCGTAACTACCCAAAAGATGATTGACCACTAACTGGGAGTCACCAAAGACTTGCAATTGCAATTGCTTCATATCAACGGCCATTTCAAGCCCAAGTATTAATGCTTGATACTCAGCAACATTGTTGGAGCAGAGTTGCGTCAACGTAAAAGAGTAGGGCAGACTTCACCTTGAGAAGTGACAAATACTACACCAGTACCAGCTCCTCTGCGATGTGCAGCACCATCAAAGTACATCTTCCATAGAGGCTGAACTTCGATGACCATGGCGTCCTCATCAGGTAATTCGTCAGTTAGCTCCCAATCATCAGGTATAGGGTGATATGCCAAGAAGTCCGCTAACGCTTGTCCTTTTACAGCCTTCTGAGGGATGTACACGATTTCAAATTGTTGAAACTGGAGGTACCACCTTGCTAGTCGATCACTAAGGACAGGTTTTGACATCACGAACTTGATAGGATTTGCCTTAGAAATAAGACGAACAACATGAGCTTGAAAGTAGTGCTTCAACTTTTGAATTGAGAAGACTAGCTCAAACACAACTTTTCAATTGGCGAATAATTCAGCTCGTTCAGTGTCATCATCTTGCTCAAGTAGTAAAGAGAGTTTTCTTTCACTTCATTATTTTCTTGGGCCAACAGTGCTCCAACAGACCTTTCTTGTGCCGCAATGTATAGTATCAATGTCTTTCCAGGTATAGGGGCTACTAAAACTAGAGGCTTCATCAAGTAAGATTTAATGCTCTCAAAGGCATTACTGCACGCTTGGTCCCGTTTGAAAGGGACACCTTTCTTCATAAGGCGACTGAATGGTTGACACCTCCCATCTAGGTTCGAGATGAATCTCCTAAGGTACGCTAACTTTCCTTGCAGACTTTTCAATTCATGGATATCCCGAGGCTCAGGCATTTTCAAAATGGCATCCACTTTGGCTTGATCAATTTTGATCCCTCGATGTCGGACAATAAAGCCAAGGAACTTTCCAGAAGTAACTCCAAAGGCACATTTCAATGGATTCATATTAAGTTGGTACCTCCGGGGCAATTAAAATACCATCCTCAAGTCCTTCAAGTGGTCGCCCTTCTCTCTTGATTTTACCACCAAGTCATCAACATAACATTCGACATTCTTGTGGAGAAGATCGTCGAAAATATTCTGCATAGCCCTTTGGTAAGTAGCACCAGCGTTCTTCAAGCCAAAGGCATTACCTTGTAGCAATAAATACCCTTTGGGGTACAGAATGCAGTAAGCTCTTCATCTTTTGGTGCCATGTGTATTTGGTTATAGCCCGATGAACCATCCATAAATGACATTGCCTCGTACCCAGTAGTAGCATCGATCATCAGTTCTGGAATGGGAAGCGGGAACTCATCTTTCGGGCACGCATTGTTAAGATCCCTAAAGTCAACGCCCACTCGAATCTGGCCATTTTTCTTCCTTACAGGTTCAATACTTGAAACCCATGTTGGGTATTTAACTTCACGAATAAATCCAGCTTTGATGAGTTTGTTAACTTCTGTTTCAATCAAGGGAACCAAGTCCGGCCTAAAATGCCTTTGAGCTTGTTTAATGGGGCGAGCACCATTTTTGACTGCAAGGTGATGGACTGCTACTTCTGGGTCCAAGCCAGGCATCTCTTTGTAACTCCAAGCGAAGACGTCCTTGAACTCCTTGAGTAACTCGATATAAGTGCTCTCTTCATCATCTTCTAGTAAAGCACTTAGGTAGGTGGGTCTTGGCTCTTCCTCGGTGCCAAGGTTGACTTCTTTTAAGGCTCAACTGTCGTCTTCACTCCTTCTTCGAGTTCAGGTGGAGCATCTTTCACATCTTCATCTTCTTGAGGGTCCCCATCGTCGAAGGATATATGATAACACGGTGAAACATGCTCCAATTTTGCATTATCCTCCATCGAAGACGGAACACCATTCTCGCCTTGTACAGTGGCATGATACGAAGAACCTACACTTTCTTCATCTTCGTCACATTCCTTAGTGTAGACCACAGTATATGGCTTTACCTTTAGTACTTCTTCACAGGAAACCACAAGTTTTGTTTGTCGCCTCATTCTTGAAGGAACCAAACTTTGGAAATCATTAGAGATCTTCTGGATATTGGGTGGAGCGGGTGTTCTTATGCTTTGAAATTTTCTCTGGAACTTGTTCCCCTTCTTTAATGGACCCACTCTCTCAAATATGGAAGTTCTCACAGTTGATTTTCCAAGTCGGTCAAAGACAGAAGGCCTGCAAGAAGCGGCAGATTTGTGTTCTACAGTGATGTAATTGCAACTCACCCTTCTTATTGAGATGCGCATTAGTGACGGTTGTTTGTATCCCAAACCTTCACGGGTTGTCTCGTTGCAGCTTCTGATGTAGCTTCCCTAACTTTGACGGCTCATTAGGATTGTATCCAGCTTTTGCAAATAGCCTGTAAGCATTAGGATCAAAACCTTCATCCGTTCGCTTTGTAGGGAGTGCCACATTCTGCAAACGATTTTGGGCCACAAACCCTGCAAGCGGCATTGAGGATGACTTTACTGCATCAATTCGTTTGACCGGAAAAGTTAACTCCTTTAGTATGTTAGCTTGGATATTAGATGATTCACCTTCATCTTTATTCCTTTTAGGGACATATTGGAGCGCACGACTTACTTTCTTGCCATAAGAGGCAATACCCCCTTTATGAGATTTATTCACGTTGGCGTATACCTCCTCAGTAACAGCTTTGGCTTTACCAATAGTCACCTCACCTCTTTTAGTTATGGGCTCTTCATTCTTGCTTTTCATGCCACCATCAACTTTTAGCTCCTTCACAATGCGGTTCTTCAAGTAGAACTTTGCATCGGCGAAGTGTGACTCAGCCTCGGTGAATGGCTCATCATCAGCAACTATCTTCTTCTCGACTTCACCCTCATAGTATTTCAAACATTGATGGTAGGTAGATGGAACCACTTTGTTCTCATGTATCCAAGGCCTTCCAAGCAAGACGTTGAACGAAGTCTTTGCATCGATCACATGTAGCTATGCCGTTGATTGCACATCTTCAATAGTGATTTCCAGCCTGATCGCGCCTATGGCTCTTTGCCCCCCTTGGTTGAATCCTTGGATCATCGCACGACTTTCTGAGAGTTCGTTCATGGGAATACCAAGTTCTCTCACAGTGTGGATTGGCAAAATGTTCACTAAGGTTCCTCCATCAACCAAAATACGATTTACCCTTTTATCGCGCATATAGCCAACCAGGTACAATGGGCGGTTATGAGGAGTGTCACCTAGCAAAAGATCGTCATTTGTGAACGTGACCTTTTCCTCACAAGCATTAACTTCTTGAGGAGTGGAATCGATGGGCTTTTCTGAAGCTGGTGCCAATGGTAGGTCATCACTCTTTTCTTCCCCTTTGTCAGCATGGCAACAAGAGGCATCAATGCCCTCATGGGAAATCTTCGTGCGGAACCAACTAGGTAAGAACTCCTCCAAGGTCACTGGATGTCGTGGCTTTTGAGGATGATGCATCTCCACTTTTGCTTTCTTCAAATGCCTAACTGGATTCTTTTTCATTGGTCTTTTTACCATCATCTTCCTTGTTGGTTGTTCTACCGATTCTTTTCGTGGGCTCCTTTTGTGGCGCCTACGACGAGTCACCAACGTCCAACCTTCATCATCATCAGGTTGATCGTCTTCAACTTTAGTGTTCTCCAGTAATTCTTCATTTTTGATTCCTTTTAAACTGCATAACTCATCTAGATTGACTGAGCCAAAGGTGATATAGACTTGGTTCGCGCTTGCTTTCTCATCTTCAAGCACGATCTTCTTTTCCCGAGCCAAGTCCATGACTTTGTCCTTGAAGACAAAGCACTTCTCCAGAGGGTGGCTCACAAGTGGATGGTATTTGCAGTAATTTGGGTCATTTGTTTTCCCAGCTTCATTTGGTCGCTTCATCTCTAGAAGCTCAATGAGATTTAACTCAAGGAGTTCTTCAAAAATAGCTGGCACATCGGAATCTAGAAATGGATACTCTTTCTCTTGTATTTCTTTTTGAGTCAACTTTCCACTTGGCTTATCGTGAAAAGAAGTGGATTTCATACTTTGCTTCTTGCTCACCTTCGTCGTGAACTTCATAGGTGACGTGTTGACATTCATAGCTTCTTTGCTTTCAGACTTGGGTACGAACTTGCCCCACTTCCTGACTTCTTGCTTGTCATTCCCTTTGCGAGGTTCATAGATGGGCAGCCTTTCATTTCCAGCGGAGGCCATGCTCAATTCCATGTCATGGGCACGAGTTGCAAGTTCTTCAAATGTGCCAGGCTTGATACCTTGCAAGATGTAGCGCAATCCCCAATGCATGCCTTGGATGCACATCTCTATGCCAGAAGCTTCACTAAGCTTGTCTTTGCAGTTGAGGCTTGCATTCCTCCACCGATTGATAAAGTCGATAACTGGTTCCCCCTTTCGTTGACGAGTATTTGTAAGTTCTATCATACTCACAGTATGTCTCGTACTATAAAAGCGATTGAGGAACTCCTCCTCTAGTTGATCCCAGCTATCGATAGATCCAGCCTCGAGGTCCGTGTACCAGTCAAAAGCATTTCCTTTAGCGAGCGAACAAACTGCTTGATGAGGTAATCTCCATAAGTCCCAGCATTGTTGCACGTCTCCACGAAGTGCGCAACATGTTGTTTTGGGTTACCTTTACCATCAAACTATTGAAACTTCGGAGGTTGATAGCCAGCAGGCATCTTCAACATATCGACCCTTGCAGTGTACGGCTTTGCATATGTAAGGAGGATTTGGCAGCAACTTCATATTTGTTCTTAATGGTTCCTTCGATGAACTCTTCAG
>NW_017676079.1:48474-52504 GCF_001879085.1 Nicotiana attenuata | reverse complement strand
AGGTGTGTTTGCCGGTGACATAAACTCAACCTCAATCGGTGCTGGTGTCTTTGCAGAGGATGGTGCTTCAAACTCGAGTGGTATGGACATGTTTACCTCGACGTCCCCAGAAGGATGAATCTGGACCACAATCGGATTGAGGGTGACTACTGGCTTCTTTGGATCGTCGCCTTCTGTGATTAAACCGATTGATCCCTTGGGGTCCCAGTCATCCTCTATTTTAATCATGTGAACGCCTCCACCCTTGTGGTCTGGTAGAGGGTTATTGCGGACATTCGGAGCAGGCTCCTTTGCTACAATGATCTTGTTGTCAATCAAAGTCTGGATCTTATCCTTCAAAGAGAGACATTCATCAATAGTATGTCCTTTCATGCCGGAATAGTATGCACAGGATTTATTTGGATTGACCCACTGAGAAGGGTTTTCTGGGGTTATGGCAGGGATAGGGGTGACATAACCAGCAGCTTTGAGTCTTTCGTACAGTTGGTCAATTGGTTCAGCAATGGCGGTATACTGTTTGGGAGGTCTGCGGTCGAAATTTGGTCGAGGTCTAGGGAAATTTTGATGTGGGGGAGGTGATTGATAGTGGGATGGTTGGATGTTGTATGCTTGGTACACATGTGCTGGTTGGGAGTATTTGGGTTAAGTGGGCTGATATGGTGGCGATGACTGATAAGTGGGTGGTGGAGTTTGGTAAGTGGGTGAGGGCGCTTGGTAATTTGGGGTAGGCTGATAGGTGATTGGAGGTATTGGGTAATTGATACTTGATGGGGGATTTGGTTCTCTGTGCAACCATTACAGCACCTACGTCCCTTTTCTTGGACGTACCACCAGACTGTAAAGCCTTATTGGTAGCTTGCAAGGCTTTAAAGTTCGTAACCATACCACTCTTGATGCCTTCCTCGATCCTCTCTCCTAGCTCGATGATGTCCGATAATTTGTGATTCTCGATCAGCATTAGCCTCTCATAATACTGTGGGTCTTGGGCCCGAACGAAGAATTTGTTCATCTGCTCTTCTTCCAAAGCAGGCCTAACCTTAGCAGCTTCTGATCTCCATCGAGTAGCATATTCACGGAAGGTCTCTGTGGGCTTCTTCTTCAAGTTTTGGATGTAGAACACATCTGGCGCATTCTCCGTATTTAACCTGAATCTGTCCATAAAATCAGATGCCATGCTTACCCAGCTTGACCACTTCTTCGGATCCTGGCTAATGTACCAAGATAAGGCGTCTCCCTTCAAGCTCCTCATGAAAAGCTTCATGCGGATTTTCTCGTCTTTTCCCACTCCGACCAACTTGTCACAGTATGTTCTCAAGTGGACCCTGAGTTCCCCTGTACCATCAAATATTTCGAACTTGGGAGGTTTGTACCCCTCAGGCAGTTTGACATCGGGCTGTATGCAAAGATCTTCATAGTTTAGCCCCTCAATTCCCTTACTTCCTTCAACGCCTTAAATTCTGCTAGTCAACCTTTTAAGCTCTTCGGCCAAATTTCTGATGAGCAAGTCCTTATCACTGGACTCGGGTGTGCTTGAGATGGGCTGGGTGGAGTGTGGCACAGTCTCCACGTAGATGGGGGTATTGTGTTGGGTGTGGCAGTGGTCATCTGTGGCGTTCTGGGATGATCAGTAGGGTGTTATTGGAGGTATGACAGGTATTGCAGTGGTGGTGAAAAGCGGGATGGTTTTGATGCTTTGGGATGTTTTGCGGAGGTACGGGATTCTGAATATTTGGGAAAGTAATCTCTGGAGTGGCGAGGGAAAATGATAGATTTGCCAGATTCCGGACTTGATCAAGTTCTTCCTGAAACTTCAACAGCTTTTGTTCTCACTGGGATGCATTTTCCTTGGGGACCAAAGTGCCATGAGTGACCTCTACCCGTTCAGCTGAGTTGTTCAAATCTTCTATTTTTCCGTTGTTTTTGTTTCTGACAAGACTGGGAGGAGGAGTAGGTGGAAGGCCCCTGGATCTCGTAAAATATGATGACGTTGCCAGAGTTCACGAACTAACCTTTGGGGAGGGGAATAAACAAAAAGTAAAAACAAAAAGGTAATAAGTTAGTAAGGATTATATAAAAAAAAGGTTGCAATATTTAAACACGTAGTGCTGAAATATAAAGTGCGTCCTAATTTTGGGGACCTCGTTGTGCCCGAGGTAGGCCTAGCGACAAATTAATTTGGAGAACTTAGAATGCTAAATGCCTCATTTTATTGATAAAAGGTAGACGAATCCCAAAACGACACTAAATAATAAGAAAATAAAAAGTCACTAATGGCCATCGGCCTTATTACATCTTATAAAGCGAAAAAAAATTCCTATCTATTTGGTCTCGGAGGGACCTTCCCCAGACTCGGCATTGTTGGCTCCATCAAACAGCTCTCCCAGCTCGCGCAGTCCTAGTAGCAAGTAGGCTCTGGCCAGATGTCCTCCTTCATTTCCTTCAGCAGTCGGCAGCCTTCGACCCTCTTCAGAAACTTCTTTTCCAGTTCCACTATACCCCGCTCCAAACAGACCAATCGTTTGTTAGCGCTGACAGCCATATCCTTCCATTCTTCAATTAGTTTTTGATTGGCTTCTTGTATTTCACGGTGCTCATTTTCACATTCCCGAATCCTCTTGCGCAGTTGGTTGTACTTGACCTGTGCCTCAGCCTTTTCATCGATGATCCTGTGACCTCGAACAAACCCAGGTTAACCCAGACCATTGTGATTGTCCTCCAGCCAGCCTGAGTAGTGTGGGGTACAACCAGCATGGTATCGGTCTGGTTCGATGGTGTCCTTTCCCAAGACAATTTTGCAGTGCCACATATGTTGAGCTTGGCACCTGTACGGACTATCGTCATTCTGGAAGTCAGCCTGGAAGTGACTAATCTTGTCGACCCTTGGTATAACCTGCTTCCTGCCAGCCTGTCTCATAACTCGGAGAGGGACATAAGGGTAGGTTCCCCTCAAACCGATCAGTATCAGAAATGGCGCATCCTTGGATCGAACGATGAATTCATCAGTAGGGAACCACTCGAACATCCATTGTACTCGGTCCTCAGTCAAATTATCAAAGAGTTCGACCCATTCTCTAGCATTCTCCGGTTGGGCGAACATATTGGGCATGTAATTCATTCGCTTTGGGTGATGAAAGGCGATATGATCGTCCCAGTCCCTTTGATGGATTTCCTGTCGGTACTCACCCTTTCGTAGATGTTCCACGAGCCATAGTTGAAGTAGCAGATTACAACCCTCGAAATGTTTGGCTCCTTGTGACACCTTTCTAGGGCTCGATATATCTCTGCAATGATCATCGGCACAAGACTGAATGGTTGTCCGTCAATTCCTTCCATTAGAGTTTTGGTGACCATAGCTAGCCTGGTATGGATCCTTGCTTTCTTCATTGGAAATACTATCATCCCCAAGAAACATAACATGAAGACAAATACCCTTTGGTGAATATGCCCCAATGATGTAAAGGCGAACTCATCAGGATAAGTACGGTAAGATTTGTTGTGACCGTACCTCTCGTACAAGTAGTCAAAGGGAATGTACGACTCTTTCAAACATGTCAAGTTTGGATTCTTCTTTAGACCCATCATTTTGAGAAAACCTCTAACTTTGCGATTTTCCGGCATTAATAAACCCGGAGTTTCCCACGGTATGCCATCCAGTCCTCCTATTTCCTCGAGCAATGGTGTCATCTCAATGTCTCCGAAGCGGAACACAGACTTATCACAATCCCAGAATAGAGTAGCAACTTCTATGATTTTGTTGTTGGGTTGAATTTCCAAGAGAGAGGGTAGGTTCCCCAAATATTTCCGGATGAGAGTCTGATCACTGGAGTGAAGATCCTTCCACCAGCTTAGCAATTTGGGGTGGATATTGGTGACCATGCCGAATCTGGGGACTTCGTGCCTCATGTTTCTGCAAGACAAAGGGTTAGGCCCTTACCCCCACCAGACTCGACTACTAAATATCAATAATTGGCATAGAAGCATTTAGTTCTCCAAATAAATGCACAAAACGTGGTAGTGTCCGTTTGGGTTT
>NW_017676079.1:10534-46721 GCF_001879085.1 Nicotiana attenuata | reverse complement strand
TGGTAGTCTAAATAGAGAATAGCTGAAGTTCTTATTAGACATGGTAACTAAATAGAGAATAGCAGGAATGCTTATAGGCATGGTAACTACATGAAAAATGCAAAAATCTTATAGGCATGGTAAATACATGAAGAATGCAGAAATCCTATAGGCATGGTAGCTATATGAAAAATACTGAAATTAGAGATTCCTATAAGCAAGTTATCTACCCTTATGCATGGTTACCCCTCCCTTTTCACTAACCATCCCTAAAAGTTCATTACAAAGTTATTACAGTCCAAAGAAAATAAAGAAAAGAAAATACATCAGAAATTCAAAATTACAACCAAGGAGATCCTGATTCAGACTTCCTGTCTGAAGTATAAAGTAAACCATCTCCAAAGATCATGTTTCAAAGCCTTTCTACCACTTGGGTGTGTCAGAGTTCCCTAAAAGCTTCATAAGAACTCCGGGCAGTGCTTACACCCAAATGTATCACCATATTAAGCCAAAGTGCAGTGTGGAAGGGCCAGCCCTCAGGTGTCCAAGTTCAGAGGGAACTCAAGGTCCCAAGGCAAGGCTCACAAGAGGGAGGCAGAACTTAGAAACTAAGAGAGAGAGAGTGCAAGTGCAGAATTCTAAAAGGGAAAAAAGGGAAGGGAAACAGTACACATATGGATATAGGGAATGGGGAGTTGCAAGAGGAAAAGAGCATGCTAGTGGGCATAACCCAACAATGGGAGATGCTGGCACACCCATAAGCCTACTGGAACACATTGTTTAGAGGTCAGGATCCCCTAAGGGATCAAGTTTAATCCATAGACAATAACTTGCATATTGCCATGTTTTAAACTGTAACTCAAAGCACATAAAGGGAATAGGGAGGAGGGGTTCATAACAGAAACAAGCGAAAGAAAAAAACATGCTAGTTTAAGTATTTAAATCTGCAGAAGTAATAAAGTAGACATAGATGTAGAAAGCTATAAGTAAACATATTGTGGTGATGCTGAAAATTAAGATTAGGACATACCAGTTTCAAGGAAACAAATAGGGAAAAAGCAGTAGTCTTGTGAAAGTCAGAATGCAGACAAGAAGAGAGAGTTCTATTATGTGAGAGTGAGAATTCAGAAGAGATTGTGAATTGTTAATCGTGTGTGTTGTGTGTTAAAGAGTCGTGTATTTATAGTGTAAAAGTCATGAGGAAATAAGGTAAGAAAATAATTGAAGAACTGATTGTCAATCAATTACACAAGACTCCCTTAATTAAGGGATTCAGATTCAAACGGGTATAAACCAATTAAGGAAAGAAATTAATCAAACACTTTGTGCAAAGTAGGCAATTAGGGGTGAATACATAAGAGTTTTATTTAAAAACAGAATTTTGAAATACACGGTTATGCAATTAAGGAAAGAGAATCAATTAATAGCCAAGAAATCAGAGGTCAGAGATTTGTTATGAATGAACCGAGTCAAAAGATGGGAAAGGTTTTTAACTTAAAGGAAATTAGCAAACATGGAAAGGGAATCAATTAGACCCATATTCAGAGGGGAGTATGGACTAATTATAGATTTAAAAACTACTTTAGAGGGAAGTTCATCATATATAAGGAGCATACAAACACGTTAAGCATGAAAGAAGACTGTAGTGTCATTGTAAAATCAGTAGAAAATCCAGTATAGAAGAGTTTAGCAAAAGGTCAGAGTCATATGAAAACAAAGAAGTCCAAACTCAATTCAAAGTCTCGAAGTCAATCTGAAAGAATTAGGGGTTTCGAAATAAAACCCTAGTTCAAGCAAACCATAAAGCAGAGATGAGAGGGCAGGCAATTGAATCGAAATCATGTTTAGAAGTTTCAGAAAAAGAACAGGCTTCTTCAGCAACAGAACTCCTGAGAAAACATGATAGCAAAGTAACGTACAATCACAGTAGAAGGATTCAAAGAACATAATGGCAAATACTGATAAAAACAGTAGAATAAGCATGCTTAAGAGGATCTTTCAGGAGAAATTCAAACAAGGTTCAGTAGAAGAAAAATAGCAAAACCTTAAGAACACAGTAGAAAGAATATAGTAGGCAAAACATAGCAGAACATAGTAGAAGAAAATACGAGAACATAGTATGGAAAACATGGTAGAAAAACATACAAGCATGGAGCATATAAAACACAGTAAAAAAAGAACATACAAGAACGGAGTATAAAAACTCAGTAGAAGAGCATACAAGAATAGAACACATACAAGAACGTGGTAGATAAAAACACATGAGCACAATAGAGGGAAATACACAAAAGAAAGGGGGAAGAGAAACACTTAATATTTTTTTCAGAAAACCCTAGATCGGAAAGAAGGAATTTAAAAAGGTAATTTTCGAAAGAAAAGTTAGGGAAATCGTTTGAAAACTCAAAGAGAGCACAGATACCCCACAGATCTAAAGAAATTGGAGAAAACCTCAAAGGGTTAGGGTTTCAGAAGAACCCTAGAAATGAGAAAGGCTTTGAGAGGTCATCGATCTAAGTCGGAGAGGTCGGAATCAGACTCAAACAACTATAGTACGCCGGAGCAAGGCCGGAGATGACCAGAGAACCTTGAATCGATAGAGGTCTGGGTGAAAACCTTCGAAGGCAGGCCTCGAATCTTCAGGTATCAAGCACATAGGAGCAATAGGAGGTGAGTATAGGACTCCCACAGCCTGAGAAGCCATGGATTCCGGTTGGTTTCACGGTGGGAGATGGTAAGAGACGATTAGGGTTTAGAGAAGGTTCGAGAGAGTTTGAGGGGGTGAAGGGATTCAAAGGCGGCGTCTTAGGCGAAATAATTTAGGGTTGAGGGGGTTTGGTAAATTAAAAAGGAATGGAGGGATCGTGGCCGTTGATCATTTTGATCAACGGCCTGGATTTATTGGGGAGCCGGGCGGGTTGGATTAAATCGGGTCATGGGCGGGTAGTTTAGGAATTGGGCCGGTCCAATTGAGATTGAAATTGGGTTAATTGGGGTGGTCGATTTGGGCTAAAATTGAAATAAATAGGGCTAGATTTTAAATAGCCACTTTTTCCCTTTTTATTTTATAAAATAGTAAAATGATTTCTGAAAACAAATTAAAGGTNCATAAATATGGGTTAAAGAAACATAACCCAATCAAAAATACTCGAAAAGTACTAAAATTCACGAAGTTGGTAAAACCCGAACCCCGGGCCCACTTCTCGAAAAATTCCAAAAATCACACCAACGGATTCCTCGTCTCGTCACGAGTCCATGCATATAATGTTTACCAAAATCGGAGCTCGTTTGACCCTCCAAATTCCATTTTTTACATCACAGCTTTCCAAGCCCTAGCCTGACCCGTTTTTGATGAATTTTCTACAATTTACATGTAATTTCTACCATAAATTCGAATATTTAGGCCAAGGAACTTACCTCCAAGTGATTCTCAGTCACAACCCTCGAATTTCCTTGTTCAAAGCTCTTAAGAACGTCAACAATGGAGGAAAAATATGAAAGGGTCGCGGATGAAATATTATTTTAAAACCCTTCTGTCGCCCAACGATTTTCGCTTCTGCGGTCCCGCTTTCGCTTATGCGGGACCGCTTCTGCGGCCACATTTCCGCTTAAGCGGTTTTCACTTAGAAACCCGGACTTCGCTTATGCGACGCGAAGTCCGCTTCTGCGGTTCCTTCAAACCCACTTCTGCGGCACCTTGTCCGCTTATGCGGACCCGCTGGTGCGAGCCACCTTCCGCATCTGCGGAATTTCCCAAACCGGCCACGACCGCTTCTGTGACCACGTACCCGCTTCTGCGGTCCATTTCCAGAAGCGGAAACACCAGATGATAGAAAAATCTGACCTGCAATTACACCTCAAAACTCTCGTTTAACCACCCTAATTCACCCCGAGGCCCTCAGGACCTCAACCAAATGCACAGATATGTTCTATTACTTCATTCGAACTTGTTCGTAACATAAAAACACTATCATAAACACCAAAATCATCGAATTACCACGGATTCAAGCCTAAGTTAAACTAAAACTTCCGAAACTTGCATTTGATCTAAAACCCGACCTAAACACCTCCTAATGATCTGAAACATTGCACGCATATCCAAAATCACCTAACGGAGCTACTGCAACTCTCGGAATTCCATTCCGACCCTCGGATCAAAATCTCACCTACCATCCGGAATTCGCCAAAATTCAACCTTAGCCAATTCAAGCCTAATTCCACACTGGACCTCCAAATTCAGTTCCGATTGCGCTCCTAAGTCACAAATCATCTCCCGAAACTGGTCGAATCATCGGAAATCCATTCCGAGCCTTCTAACTTATAAGTCAACATTCGGTTGACTTTTCCAAACAATCTTTCTCATAAAGAGACTTATTGTCTCATTTCTAACCGAACTCTATCTGAATTACTTCAAATTCTCCAAACACATATAATGAAACATATAGATGCATAAAACGGGGAAAACGGGGCGGTAACTCCCATAACGACGGGTCGGGTCGTTACAACCTCCCCAACTTAAACAAACGCTCGTCCTCGAGCGGGTCAAGAAACATACCTGGAGTCTCAAACAAGTGAGGATATCTGCTCTGCATCTCCTGCTCGGTCTCCCAAGTGGCTTCCTCCACGGGTCGACCTCTCCACTGTACCTTCACCGAAGCTATGGCCTCGAATCTTCAGGTATCAAGCATATATGAGCAATAGGAGGTGAGTATAGGACTCCCACAGCCTGAGAAGCCATAGATTCCGGTAGGTTTCACGGTGGGAGATGGTAGGAGACGATTAGGGTTCAGAGAAGGTTTGAGAGAGTATGAGGGGGTGAAGGGATTCAAAGGCGGCTGATAGATGAGAGTGATTTAGGGTTGTGGGTTTGGGAAATTAAAAAGGAAAGAAGGGATCGTGGCCGTTGATCATTTTGATCAACGGCCTGGATTTATTGGGGAACCGGGTGGGTTGGATTAAATCGGGTCATGGGCGGGTAGTTTAGGAATTGGGCCGGTCCAATTGAGATTGAAATTGAGTTAATTGGGGTGGTTGATTTGGGCTAAAATTGAAATAAATAGGGCTAGATTTTAAATAGCCACTCTTTCCCTTTTTATTTTATAAAATAGTAAAATAATTTCTGAAAACAAATTAAAGGTACTAAATTTATTAATAATATATAAATATTAAGATAAAAATACTGGAATCAAATTTGTAATTATAAACGCAATTAATTCTTAAAATAGGCTAATATTGTAATTATATGCAATTTAGCTTTAAAAATACTAAATAAATTTGTAAAAATGTGCAAAAATTACCTTAGCTATATTTTGGGATAAATACGAGAATAAAATAAATTAATCACCAAAAATGATAATTTGAGGAATAATTATTGGTTTTTGTATAGCTAAAATAGGGCAATAAATTGATTTAAAAATCTTTTAAAAATTAGGAAAAATACTAAAACATTTGGACAGACTTATATATGTAGACATATGTTATTTTGAAAGTATTTGGCATATTAAAAATATACTGGAAAAAATTGGGTATCAACAACCCTTGCACAATTCATGAACATGTACAACACTCTAGCTCAAGTATGGTTAATTCCCCTTGCTGCAGCCACATCTCGGGCCGAGGGAGGAACATTGACTCCCGCCGCCCGCACCCCAGAGTAGCGGGTCCAGGTTGATCAGATCTCAGAGGTTATACCGGTACCACCTGTCTCTCCAGTTCAGCTCGAGGGTAGGGCATCAGCTTCAGAGGAGGAGCAGCATAGGCTCGAGAGGTATAAGAAGTACCACCCTCCTACATTCAGTGGTCTAGCATCAGAGGATGCTCAGGGATTTCTGGAGGAGTGCCACCGTATCCTCTGCACTATGGGCATAGCAGAGTCGGGTGGGGTTTCCATCACTGCCTTTCAGCTTTGAGGAGCAGCCTATCAGTGGTGGCGTAATTATGAGTTGGAAAGTCCGGCTGAGGCATCTTCCCTTACATGGACTCAGTTCTCGAACATGTTTTGAGAGAGTATGTCCCTCAAAGCCTCAGGGACGCATGGCGCGTGGAGTTTGAGCAGTTGCGCCAGGGTGCTATGATTGTTTCAGAGTATGCAGTCCGTTTCAGTGACTTGGCTAGACATGCACCGGCCTTGGTTTCTACAGTTCGAGAGAGGGTCCGCCGATTTATTGAGGGACTCATTCCCAGCATCAGGACTAGCATGGCCCGGGAGTTAGAGATTGATATCACGTATCAGCAGGTGTTGAGTATTGCTAGGAGAGTGGAGGGCATGCTTGCTCGGCATAGGGAGGAGAGAGAGGCTAAGAGGTCTTGAGAGTCGGGTCATTATTTTGGTGTCCGTGCCCCAGCTGCAATTCGTCATGGTAGGGGTTATGTAAGTCGCCCCGTTCATTCAGCTCTTCTAATTGCCAGTGGTATTCCAGCTCCTCCTAGACCTCAGGAGCCTTATTATGCACCTCCGGTATCTAGTGTGCCTCCTGTATGGGGTGCTATCAGCGGTCAGTCTAGCAGACCTAACGTAAGCCAGTAATAGCCGCCACGCCCTCCCAGAGCTTGTTTTGAGTGTGGCAACACTCTTCATATAGTGAGGGATTGCCCCAGACTTAGGAGGGGTGCACCTCCACAGACTTCTCAGCCACAACGTGCTCCACCAGGTCCTCAGGCTGTGATTACAGCACCAGCTGCCACCCCAACTGCTCAGCCAGCCCGAGGTGGAGGTCCGGGTGGTAGAGGTCGCCCTAGAGGGGGAGGCCAGGCTAGATACTATGTTGTTCCTGCTTGTACAAAGGTTGTTGCTTCCGGTTCTATCCTTACAAGTATTGTTCCAGTCTATCATAGAGATGCATCGGTTCTATCCGATCCAGGCTCCACTTATTCTTATATGTCATCTTATTTTTCCCTGCATTTGAGCGTATCTCGGGATTCTTTGAGTTCCCCTATTTATGTGTCTACTCCTGTGGGAGATTCTCTTTTTGTGGATCGCATTTATCGGTCATGTTTGATTAATCTTTGTGGTTTCGAGACTAGAGCCGATTTATTATTGCTCAGCATGGTAGATTTTGATGTTATCTTGGGCATGGACTGGTTGTCGCTCCATTATGCTATTCTTGATTGTCATGCCAAGACCGTGACGCTGGCTATGCCAGGTTTACCACGATTAGAGTGGAGGGGTACCTTAAATTACACTTCCAGCAAAGTTATTTCTTTTCTCAAAGCTCAACGAATGTTTGAGAAGGGGCGTGACGCGTATCTAACTTATGTGAGGGATGTCAATATTGATACCCCTACAGTTGAGTCAATCCCAGTAGTGAAGGATTTTCCTGATGTATTTCCAGCTGATCTTTTGGGCATGCCACCCGACAGAGATATTGATTTTGGCATTGATTTGTAGTCGGGCACTTAGCCCATCTCTGTTCCTCCTTACCGTATAACCCCTCCTGAGTTGAAGGAGTTGAAGGAACAGTTACAGGAATTGCTTGATAAGGGCTTTATTCGTCCCAGTGTGTCACCTTGGGGTGCTCCTATCTTATTTGTGAAGAAAAAGGAAGGTTTTATGCGTATGTGCATTGATTATCGTCAGTTGAACAAAGTTACAGTGAAGAACCGATATCCTTTGCCTCGTATTGATGACCTATTTGATCAGTTACAGGGTGCCCGAGTGTTTTCCAAGATTGACTTGCGTTCAGGTTATCATCAGTTGAAGATTCGGGAGCCAGATATCCCGAAGACTACTTTCAGGACTCGGTATAGTCATTACGAGTTCCTTGTGATATCATTTAGGCTGGCCAACGCCCCACCAACATTTATGCATTTGATGCACAGTGTATTTCAGCCTTATCTTGACTCATTCGTCATTGTCTTTATTGATGACATTCTGGTGTACTCCCGGAGTGGGGAAGATCATGAGTAGCACCTGAGGACTGTGCTTCAGACCTTGAGAGAGAAGAAAGTATATGCAAAGTTCTCAAAATGTGAATTCTGGTTGGATTCAGTGGCATTTTTGGGTCACGTAGTGTCGAGTGAATGGATCAAGATGGATCCGAAGAAGGTGAAAGCAGTGCAGAGTTGGCCCAGACCGTCCTCAGCTATAGAGATCCGGAGCTTTCTTGGTTTGGCGGGTTATTACGGTCAATTTGTTGAGGGATTCTCGTCCATTGCAGCACCTATGACTAGGCTGACCCAGAAGGGTGCTCCATTCAGGTGGATGGAAGAGTGTGAGGAGAGCTTTCAGAAGCTCAAGACAGCTTTGACTACAGCCCCAATATTGGTATTGCCTTCAGGTTCGGGGTCTTATACAGTTTATGATGATGCGTCGCGAGTTAGCATGGTGTTGATGCAGGACCATAAGGTGATTCCCTACGCGTCCAGACAGTTGAAGGTGCATGAAAAGAACTATCCTGTCCACGACATTGAGTTAGCTGCTATTGTTCATGCCTTGATGATTTGGAGGCACTATTTGTACGGTGTCCCTTGTGAGATCTACACTGATCACCGGAGTTTGAAGCATCTGTTCAAGTAGAAGGATCTTAATTTGCGTTAGAGGATGTGGTTAGAGCTGCTTAAGGATTATGATATCACCATTTTGTACCACCCTGGGAAGGCCAATGTGGTGGCCGATGCTCTGAGTCACCGGGCAGAGAGTTTGGGGAGTTTAGCATATCTACCAGCAGTAGAGAGGCCCATGGCGTTGGATGTTAAGGCCCTAGCCAGCCAGTTTGTGAGATTGGATATTTCTGAGCCAAGTCGAGTGTTGGCTTGTGTGGTCTCTCGGTTGTCTCTTTATGATGTATCAGGGAGCATCAGTATGATGACCCCCATCTACTGTCCTTAAGGACACGGTTTAGCACGGTGATGCTAAGGAGGTCACAATTGGGGATGATGGTTCATTGAGGATGCAGGGCAGGCTATGTGTGCCTAATGTAGATGGATTGCGTGAGTTGATTCTTCAGGAGGCTCATATCTCGCAGTAGTCTATTCATCCGGGTGCCACGAAGATGTAGCAGGACTTGAGGCAGCATTACTGCTGGAGGAAGATGAAGAAGGACATAGTGGAGTATGTTGCTCGATGCCTAAATTGCCAGCAGGTGAAGTATGAGCATCAGCGGCCAGGTGGGTTGCTTTAGAAGTTAGAGATTCCGGAGTGGAAATGGGAGCGGATCACTATGAATTTCGTTGTTGGACTCCCACGCATTCAGTAGAAGTTTGATGCAGTATGGGTGATTGTGGATAGGTTGACCAAGTCAGCTCATATCCTTCCTGTGATAACTACCTATTCCTCTGAGCAGCTAGCTCGACTTTATATTCATGAGAATGTCATACTCCATGGCGTGCCGGTATTTATCATATCTGACCGGGGTATGCAGTTTACATCATGGTTCTGGAGAGCCTTACAACATGAGTTTAGTACTCGGGTGGAGTTGAGCACAGCATTTCACCCTCAAACAGACAGGCAGTCCGAGCGCAATATTTAGATTCTTGAGGATATGCTCTGTGCGTGTGTGATGGAGTTTGGAGGTTCTTGGGATCAGTTCTTGCCACTTTCGGAGTTTTCCTACAACAACAGTTATCAGTCCAGCATTCAGATGGCACCGTACGAGGCTATGTATGGTAGGCGGTGTCGGACCCCAGTGGGTTGGTTCGAGCCGGGCGAGGCCAAATTACTAGGTACGGACTTGGTTCAGGATGCCTTGTAGAAGGAAAGTGATTCAAGATAGACTTCGCACTTCCCACTCCAGACAGAATAGTTATGCGGACCGGAAGGTTCGCGATATTGCATTCATGGTTGGAGAGTGGGTTTTGCTCCGGGTTTCGCCTATGAAAGGCGTTATGAGGTTTGAAAAGAAGGGTATGCTGAGCCCCAGGTTCATTGGTCCAATTGAGGTGTTGTGGCGAGTTGGGGAGGTTGCTTATGAGCTTGCCTTACCTCCCAGCCTAGCAGGAGTTCATCCGGTTTTTCATGTTTCGACGTTGCGGAGGTATCATGGCGATCCGTCTCACATGTTGGATTTAAGCTCAGTCCAGTTGGATAAAGATGTATCTTATGTTGAGGAGACAGTGGCTATTTTGGACAGGCAAGTTCGAAAGCTGAGGTCAAAGAACATTGCATCAGTAAAGGTTTCATGGCGGGGTCAGCCGGTCGAGGAGGCGACTTGGGAGACAGAGCAGGATATGCGCAACTGTTACCCTCATCTTTTCACCACATCAGGTATATCTCTATGCTCGTTCGAGGACAAACGATTGTTTTAAGAGGGGGAGGATGTAACGACCCGGCTGGTCATTTTGAGAGTTAGAGACCCAATCCCCTATTAACTACTTCACCCGTATCTATTTCTGCTATTGTGACTTGCCGAGAGGTTTCATTTTGGTTTTTGGAGTGTTTCGGGACACTTAGTCCCTAAATGGAGTTTTAAGCCTTAGGATTTGGACCGTAGTCGGAACTGTGTGAAGACGACTTTGGAATGGAGTTTCGTCGATTCCATTAGCTTTGCTGGGTGATTTTAGGCTTAGGCGTGTCCGGATTGTGTTTTGGAGGTCTGTGGCTCATTTAAGTTTGAAATGGCGAAAGTCACATTTTTCGAGTTTTGGACTAGTAGTGGAATTTTTGGTATGGGTGTCGGATTCCAATTCCGGAAGTTCTAGTAGGTCCCTAGTATTGAATAAGACTTGTGTGCAAAATTTGGGGTCAATCGGACGTGGTTTGGTTGGTTTCGGCATTGGTTGTCGAATTTGGAAGTTTCTAGTTCATTAAGTTTGGATTGGAGGGTGATTTGTGTTTTTAGCGTTGTTGGATGTGATTTGAGGGCTCGACTAAGTTTGTATGGTGTTTTAGGATTAGTTGGTATGTTTGGTTGAGGTCCTGGGGGCATCGGGTGAGTTTCGGGTGGTTAACGGGTCATTTTGGACTTTGGAGAGATAGCAGATTTTGCTGGTTTTTGTTGCAGAAGTTTTTTCTTCGCATTCGCGAAAAGAAGCCCGCGTTCGCGAAGAAGATTTGGGTCAGGAGAATGAATTGCATTCGTGTTCGCGAGTAAGGGGACATGTTCGCGAAGGTTTGGCCATCAGTGTATCGCGAACGCGTGAATGGCATCGCCTTCGCATAGAGGAAATGGAACAGCTGGGGCCTCAGGAATTTGTTCTACGCCTTCGCGTAGAGGAGGACGCGTTCACATAGGGTCTGGTAGGTGAAGCTACGCGTTCGCGAGAGGACACTCGTGTTCGCAAAAGAGGAAATTTGAGCAGTGGATTTTGTTCTACGCGAACGCGAGGAGGTGGCCGTGTTCGCGAAGAAGGCATGCCTGGGCAGAATTTAAAGTTCAAAAATGAGAATTTTGAGTTCATATCACAAAATTGAATTGGGAGCTCGGTAGAAGGCGAACTTTCGAGAGATTTTCAGAGGAAGTTATTGGGTATTGATTCCTATCTCCTTTATGGTTATATCCCACTAATCTATACTTGATTTCATCATTTAATTTCAGATTTGGGGTGAAAAATTAGGAAAATTTGAGAAAAGTTCATAGGCCAAATTTTGGGGTTTTGATCGAGATTTTGGTTTCGGATTTGACTGAATTTGGTATGGTTAGACTAGTGAGTGAGTGGGTGTTCATAATTTGTGACTTATACCCGATTCCGAGACGTGGGCCCGGGGAGGCTTTTTGGCAATTTTTCCAATTTCTTGCCTTAGCTTTGATTTTATTAGCTAGATTAGTTTCTTGTAGTAATATTTATGTTATGTAATTGGTTTTGGCTAGATTTGGGCCATTCAAAGTCGGATATTCGTGGAAAGAGCATTGTTACAGATTGATTTGAGCTTGGTTTGAGGTAAGTGGCTTGCCTAACCTTGTGTGGGGGAACTCCCCTTAGAATTTGGTATTGTTTCGATATGTGAGCGTCGTGTATGTGAGGTGACTAGTACGTACACGGGCTAATTGTGAAAAAACCCAATTTTCACCGAGTAATAACCTGTCTTTCTTCTTATTTGAGTTATATCAGCATGTGTAGAATCATGTTAGCTTAAGAATAGCATGCCTACTTGCTTTAATTGCTTATCTGAACTCTTTGCAGCATGTTTAGTGAAATTTCATGTTCTCCTTGGCTTGTACTTAGTCTAAACAGTAGGATTTTGTGATGTAGCTTTTGTTTCTACTATTTGAGTTGCATATTTACTTTGGGACACAGAATGATATTCCGAGAGATCCCCTGTACTGCATATTTACTTTGGGACTACGGAATGGTATTCCGGGTGATCCCCCAGCACTGCATATTTACTTTGGGACTATGGAACGGTATTCCGGGAGATCCCCCCTATACATTTATGTTTGGACTACGGGACGGTGTCCTGGGAGTTCCCCTATTGCTATCACTATGTTCTAAGCTGCTGTCTTTCATTGAATTCTATTCCTGTTAGATTTTTGTATTTATTTTTACTGTAATATTTCATTATGTTTATACCAGTAGGGCCCTGACCTGATCTCATCACTACTCGATTGAGGTTAGGCTTGGCACTTACTGGGTACCGTTGTGGTGTATTCATGCCCTTTCCTGCACATATTTTCATGTGCAGATCCAGGTTCATCTTACCAGCCTCATCACTAGTTGCAGTCGATGCTGCTTATCGGAGACTTCAAGGTACATCTGCCCGCTCCCGCAGATCCTTGGAGTCCCCTTCTACCCCCCTCCCTATGTTCATTTTTCCTTCCTTTTGTAGAACTGATGTATAGAACAGTTAAGACTTCTTAGTAGCTTGTGACTTGCGGGTTTCCGGATTTTGGGAATTGTTTGGTACATTTCAGAGGTTAAAATTATATATGCCGAGTGGCACTCAGTTGCTTATTAGATATTTATCACTGTTAGTAGCTAATGTTCGTGTTTTTATTTCATTTTCCGCAAAGTGTTAGGCTTACCAAGTCATAGAGACTAGGTGGCGTCACGACCACTCACGGAGGTAGAAATTGGGTCATGTCACGCTAACTCAATCCATTAGTAGGACTTTCCCCCGATTATCCAACTCCAAACGGCTCAAGTCTATCCAAAAAAACTTCATACTATAAATATCAACTATTGGAAACTATTTCGAACAACAAAAATTACAATCTTTGCAAAGAAATAAAAAGTAAACTCAAAAAAATTCAACCCAGGCACGCATCTCGGAACCTGATCAAAATTACAAAATCCAAACACCCACTCGATAACGAGTCCAACCATACAAGAATTACTCAAATCCGACCTCAAATCGCCTTTCAAATCCTCAAATTTCCGCCTAAGAAGTTTCAGTAATTTTCCCCAAATTTCCAACTCAAAACACTAATTAAATGATAAAAACAACAATAGATTCGTGTAATATAATCAAAATCGAGTTAGGAATTCTTACCCCAATATATTCCTTGAAAATCTCCAAAATATTGCCTCACACGAGCTCTCTAAGTCCAAAAATAGATTATGAAAATCAAACCCCCGACTTAGGCCTTTCTGCCTAGGGATTCCGCATCTCCGACCTTTTAGTCGCACCTGCGACGCCGCACCTGCGGAAAAACCATCGCACGTGTGGTTCTCACTAAGGTTAGGGGATTCCGCTTTTGCTAAAAGAATCACGCACTTACGAACGCACTCCTTCGGAAGATCTCCACTTCTGTTATGCCGGGGCTAGCTAGCCCCTTCCGCTTCTTCGGTGCTTCTCTCGCACCTGCGATCCCAGCTGGGCAAATCCAGCTTCGCTTCTGCGATCAATTGCTTGCTTTTAAGAGTCTTCACCTGCGGCCAATCCCTCCGCAGGTGCGATGACACTAGAGGGCTGGAAACTTCAGCAATGAGACTAAGTCCAAAATTGATCCGAATTCAACCTGAATCACACCTGGGGGCCCAGGGCCCCTGTCCGAATATAACAACAAGTTCCAAAACACATAACGGACCTACTCGAGGCAAATCACATACAAAAACATTAATTCTATGAATCGCAACCCCAATTAAAGCCTATGAAACTATGAAACCATGAACTTCTGAATTCCGAAACCAATGCCGATTCATACCAAAACAAGTCTGATTGACTTCAAATTTTGCACACAAGTTATAAATGACATGACAGACCTATTCCAACTTCCAGAATCATAATTCGACCTCGATATCAATAAAGTCAACTCCCGGTTAAACTTCCCAATCTTCAAAACCTTCAACTTTCTAACTTTCGTTGATTCACATCGAAATGACCTACAGACCTCCAAATCAACATCCGGACATGCTCCTAAGTTAAAAATAGCCATACAGAGCTATTGGAAACATCAAAACTCCATTCTGGAGTCATCTACATAAAAGTCAAACTACAGTCAACCCTTTCAACTCAAAGCTTCAACTTAGGAACTATATGTCCCATTTCACTTCGAAAAATCCCCCCAAACCAAAACCAAACACCCCAGCAAGTCCCACAACCACAATACAACAAGAGGTGGCAATAAGTAAGGGATCGGGGCTAAAATACTCAAAATGACTGGCCAGATATTTACATCCCCCCTCTTAAATCAAACATTCGTCCTCGAACGACAATAGAGACATACCTAAAGTGGTGAAAAGATGAGGATAGAGTCTACGCAAATCATGCTCGGTGTCCCAAGTCGCCTCCTCAACTAGTTGACCCCTCAACTGAACCTTCACTGCAGCAATGTTCTTCGACCTCAACTTTCGAACCTGCCTGTCCAAAATGGCCACCGACTCCTCAACATAAGGCAAATCCTTGTTCAATTGGACTGAGCTAAAATCCAACAAATGAGAAGGATTACCGTGATACTTACAGAGCACAGAAACATGGAATACTGGATGAACTGCAGCTAGACTGGGTTGTAGTGCAAGCTTGTAAGCCACCTCTCCAATCCTCTTAAGAATCTCAAAGGGTCTGATATATCTAGGGCTCAACTTGCCCTACTTCTCGAACCTCATAACACCCTTCATGGGCAAAACTTGGAGCAAGACCCGCTCCCCAACCATGAATGCAATGTCGCAAACCTTCCGGTCTGCATAACTCTTCTGTCTAGATTGGGCTATATGAAGCCGATCTTGAATAAATTTAACTTTTCCAAAGCATCCTGAACCAAGTCTGTACCCCAAAGCCTAGCTTCACCCGGCTCAAACCAACCCACCTGAGACCGACACCGCCTCCCATACAAGACCTCATACGGAGCCATCTAAATTCTCGAATGGTAGTTGTTGTTGTAGGCAAACTTCGCAAGCAGCAAGAACTGATCCCAATAACCCCCAAACTCCGTCACATATGCACGGAGCATGTCCTCCAATATCTGAATAGTACGCTCGGATTGTCCGTCTGTCTGAGGGTTAAATGTTGTACTCAACTCAACCCGCGTGCCTAACTCATGATGTACGGCCCTCTAGAACCACGATGTAAACTGCATACCCCGGTCAGAGATGATGGACACCGGCACACCATGAAGTCTGACAATTTCGCGAATATAAACCTGAGCCAGCTACTCTGAAGAATAAGTAGTCACAACTGGGATGAAATGAGATGACTTGGTACTCTAAGTCCGTGGGATCCCAACAACAAAATCTATGGTAACCCGTTCCCACTTCCACTCTGGAATCTCTAGCCTCTGAAGAAATCCACCTGGCCGCTGATGCTCATACTTCACCTGCTGACAATTTAGGCACCGAGCTACATACTCCACTATGTCCTTCTTCATTCGCCTCCACCAATAGTGCTGCCTCAAGTCCTGGTACATCTTAGCGGCACCTAGAGGAATAGAGTACCGCGAACTGTGGGCCTCCTGAAGAATCAACTCACGCAAACCATCTACATTGGGCACACATAGCTACCCTGCATCCGTAATACATTGTCACCCCCAATAGTGACCTCGTTGGCATCGCCGTGCTGAACCGTATCCTTGAGGACAATATGAGTCATCATATTGACGCTCTCTAATACGATCATATAAGAAGACTGAGAAACCACGCATGCCAAAACTCGACTCGGCTCCAAAACATCCAATCTAACAAACTGGTTGGCCGAGGCCTAAACATCCAAGGCTAATGGCCTCTCTACTGTCGATAGATATGCTAAACTACCCAAGCTCTCCGTCTTACAACTCAAGTAATCGACAACCACATTGGACTTCCCGAGATGATACAAAATGGTGATATCATAGTCCTTAAGAAACTCTAAACATCTCCGCTAATGCAAGTTGAGATCCTTCTATTTGAGCAGTTATTGTAGACTCTGGTGGTCGGTATAGACCTCATAAGGGACACCATACAAATAGTACCGCCAAATCTTCAAGGCATGAACAGTAGCTGCTAACTCAAGGTCGTGGACATGATAATTCTTCTCATATACCTTCAGCTGTCTAGACGCGTAGGCAATCACCCTACCGTCTTGCATCAGCATGCACCGAGGCCAACACACGATGCATCACAGTACATAGGGTAAGACCCTAAACCCATAGACAACACCAATACTAGGCTGTAGTCAAAGCAGTCTTGAGCTTTTGAAAGCTCTCCTCACATTCCTCGGTCCACTTGAATGGAGCACCCTTCTAGGTCAATTCGGTCATAGGTGCAGCAGTAGATGAGAAACCCTCTACGAATCGACGGCAATACCCTGCTAAACCAAGAAAACTCCGGATCTCAGTAGCTGAAGATGGTCTGAGCCAACTCTACACTACTTTAATCTTCTTTGGATATACCTTGATCCCCTCGCTCGACACTACATGCCCCAAAAATGCCACCGCATCAAGCCAGAATTCACACTTTGAAAATTTTGCATACAACTTCTTTTCTCTTAAGGTGTGAAGCACGGTCCTCAGTTGTTGCTCATCCCGACTCCACGAGTACACCAAAATGTTGTCAATAAACACAATGACGAATGAGTCAAGATAGGGCTGGAATACACTGTTCATCAATTGCATGAATATTGCTAGGGTGTTGGTCAACCCAAATGACATCACAAGGAACTCATAATGACTATACCGAGTTCTGAAGGCAGTCTTCGGAATATCCGGCTCCCGAACCTTCAACTTATGATAACCTAACAGCAAATTAATCTTTAAGAACACTCTGGCACCCTGTAGATGATCAAATAGATCATCAATATGTGGCAATGGATACCTGTTCTTCACTGTAACCTTGTTCAACTGTCGATAATCAATACACATGCGCATAGATCTATCCTTCTTCTTTACAAACAAGACCGGAGCACCCCAAGTTGACACACTGAGCCGAATAAAGCCTTTCTCAAGCAACTCTTGCAATTGCTCCTTTAACTCCTTCAACTCTGTTGGGGCCATACAAATAGAAATGGGTTGAGTGTCCGGTAACAAGTCAATACCAAAATCGATATCCCTGTCAAGCAGCATGCCCAGAAGATCCGCCGAGAATACATCTGGATAGTCCCGCACTACCTGAACTGACTTGATGGTGGGAGTATCAACACTGACATCCCTCACATAGGCTAGTACCTTCCCAACCATCCGTAGTGCCTTAAGGAATGACACCACTTTGCTAGGAACATAATCTAACATACCCCTTCACACCAACCGCGGCAAACCTGGCATAGACAACATCACCGTCTTGGTATGACAATCAAGAATAGCATGATAGGGTGACAACCAGTCCATGCCCAAAATAACATCAAAATCTAATATTGAGCAACAATAGATCGACTATGGTCTCAAAACCACCAAGAACAACTAAACATGACCGATACAAACGGTCAACAATAATGGAATCTCCCACTGGCGTGCACACATAGACAGGAGAACTCAAGGAATCATAGAATATACCAAAATATGGAGCAAAGTAAGATGATATATAGGAATAAGTGGAGCGTGGATCAAATAAGACTGACGCATCTCTATGACAAACCAGAACAATACCGGTGATAATTGAGTCGGATGCAACCGCCTCCGTCCTAGTAGGAAGAGCATAACATCTAGTCTGGCCTCCCCGTCTAGGGCGATCTCTACCTGCCCGACCTCCGCCTCTAGCTGGCTGTGCAGGTGGAGTGGAAACTAGTGCGGTAACCACGGCCCGAGAAGCTTAAGGGCCTTGTGGAATACATGCGGCCTGAGTAGTTTGTGGAGGTGCACCCCACCTGAGTCTAGGGCAATCCCTCACTATATGACGAGTGTCACCACACTCATAACAAGCTCTCGGAGGACGTGGCCATTGGAAGTAGCTCGGGCCTGGTCGCAGGACTAAACACTGAAAGGGTAACCTGAGGCCTGTGAGTAGCCGAAATACCACTGGAAGTTGGAAGTGCTGAATGAATAGGATGGCTCACGTAACCTCTACCATGATCGGCTACAACAGGGGCACGGGCACCACTATATGTGCCCTAATCTCGAGGCCTCTTGGCCTCTTGGCCTCCCTCTCCTCTCTTTCCCGGGCCCACATACCCTCCAATCTCCTAGCGATCTCCACTACCTGCTGGTATGGGATGTCAATCTCCAACTCCCGAGCCATGTTAAATCTAATACTGTAGTTGAGCCCCTCAATAAATCAACGGACTCGCTCTCTAACTGTGAAAACTAAAGCTGGTGCATGTCGGGACAACTCGTTGAACCTGACAGCATACTCTTATACGGTCATAGCACTCTGGCACAACTGCTCAAACTCTGTGTGCCATGCATCAAAGGCTCTAGGGAACAAACTCCCTCATGAACGTCTATGAGAACTGAACCCAGGTGAGTGAGGCTACCTCGACAGGGCTACCCAACTCATATGCTCGCCACCACTGATAAGCCGCTCCCTTAAGCTGGAACGTAGTGAAAGCAACCCCACTCGATTCCACAATACCCATAGTACGGAGGATACAGTTGCACTCCTCAAGAAAACCTTTTGCATCCTCTGAAATAATATCGCTGAAAGTAGGAGGGTGGTACTTCTTGTACCTCTCGAGCCTGAGTTTCTCCCCTCCTGAAGCTGCTACCCTAACCTCGGGCTGAACTAGGACAATCAGCTGTACTAGTATATCCTCTGGGACCTGGTCAACCTGGACCCGGTGCTCTAGGGTATGGGCAGCGGGAGTTTGTGCTCCTCCCCCGGCCTAAGATGTGGCAGGAGCAAGTGGGATAAGCCCTATGCTAGAATACCTAAGCGAGGGTCTCCTGAAGTGCAGGGGCAATAACAGGCGCATCAGATGTCTGGCCTTCAATTGGAACTACTAGTGGCTCTTCTGTAGCGGCTCGGGCTTGTGCTCTGGCTGCACCACATGCCAGTCCTCGGCCTCTACCCGGCCTCTTGTGGCTTTAGCAGGGGGCGCGGGTGGTCTAATCATCCGATCCAGCTGTGTGTGTCCTCACCATCTGTGAGAGAATAGAAAGACAAATATTTAGAATTATGAAGTTAACAATTTCGCACGATAAGGAATCAAAGAAGTAAATCTTTTCCTAACAGTTCCATAGCCTCCAGAAGATAAGTACAAACGTCTCCTTACTGATCCACGAGACTCTAATAAACCTGCTTGTGACTCGTAACACCTATGAACCTAGAGCTTTGATACCAACTTATCACAATCCTAATTTCCCTCCATAGGATATAGTGATGGCACCTAGTCTCTAAGACTAGGTAAGCCTAACATTCATGCAGAATAACAGAAATAATAATTAAAGTCTCAAAACTCAAAAAACTCCATAACTCAGCATATATATATAATTGCCCAAAATCCCGTGAATTACAAGCCACAAACTCTATGAAGTGATATTGAATATCTCTATACATCAGTGTCTAATAAAGGATAAGGAAATAAAATAATCTAGGCACAGGGGGACTCCGAGGCCTACGGACGCTAGCAGGTATACCTCGAAGTCTTTGCACCTGAGCTTCCACTAATACCTGGGCTGATAGGAGGTACCTGGATCTGCACAAAAAGATGTGTAAAAGTGTAGCATGAGTACACCACAAAGTTACCCAGTAAGTGTCAAGCCTAACCTCAGTAGAGTAATGACGGGGTCAGGTCAAGACCCTAGTGGAATAAATAAGAAAAAAATTGTACAAGTGTATGGTAGTGTAGTAATGAAAGAAATGAAATTGAAAAAACAAATAGCATATCAAAGTTAGCTACACGGAACTAAAGAAAATAATACAACACGGAGAAAAACAAGGAATGATATGCTAAGAAAACAAAACAACCAAAGTCAAGTGCAGCAATAGAGAAATACCAACAAGAGTCACTACCGAGGTACCGCCTCGTAGTCTCAAATCACAAGAATAATTCACAATCTTTCTTTATATCACCGCGGGAGCCTTGCATTTAGTTTTGAAAATTATTTTTCCCGAAATAGCATCCTGCGTTTTAGTCCACCTTATCACACCGCATTACTTCTATTAGTTCCCCTACTAGCCACATGTATCAAGCCCAACTTATCTCACCGCAAGCGTTTCAACCCCAAAACCTTATACCACCACATGCGTATCAATATCACAAAATATCAAAAATCGCACCTCAAGTGCCCAATATCACAACTTGCCAAAGAAATCAACAATAGCAGTGTTTTAACAATAAAGATCCCAATGCTCAGCCACAATGTACACTAAAGTCTCAACAATAACGACCAGAAGTGAATAACTCAACAGAATAGTATTTCACAACTCAACACTTTTCCTCAATGTAAATCACGACCTTTATAACTCAATGGCTCTTTCAACAACAAGATACTCCAAGAATAACAACTTCAAGTAAAGAATTCAATGGTTACATAATAAATATGGAATAAGGGAAACATGAACTTCAACTAAACATGTAGAGCTATTAACAAGTAAAAGATAAGATAAGTACAACATGTGAAAATAGACTAGAAATGATGGCTATAACATGTTAAGGTAACTCAATTAAGGCATGAAAGGAATCTACATAGATAAAACCGATAATTTTTATATTTAGCCCGTGCACACACTCGTCACCTTTCTTACACGACTTTCACATATCACAATTATTACAAACAACACCAATCCTAAAGTGTAATTCTCCTACAAAAGGTTAGGCAACACACTTACCTCAAATCACCCTAACTCAATCCACTAGTAGGCCTTTCGCTCGATTATCCAACTCTGAACGGTTCGAATCTATCCAAAACAACTTCACACTATAAATATAAACTATAGAAAACTATTTCGAACAACAAAAATTATGATATTTGCAAAGAAATAAAAGTCAACTCAAAAAAATCAACCTAGTCCCGCATCTTGGAACCCGACAAAAATTACAAAATCCGAACATCCATTCGATAACGAGTCCAACCATACAAGAATTACTCAAATCCGACCTCATATCGCCTTTCAAATCCCCCAAATTTCCGCCTTAGAAGTTTCACAAATTTTTCCCAAAATTTCCAACTCAAAACACTAATTAAATGATAAAACCATAATAAATTTGTGTAATTTAATCAAAATCGAGTTAGGAAGTTTTAACCCAATATTTTCCTTGAAAATCTCCTGAAAAATCGCCTCATACTGAGCTCTCTAAGTCCAAAAATAGATGTTGAAAATCAAATCCCCGACTTAGGCCTTTCTGTCCAGGGATTCCGCATCTGCGACCTTTTAGTACCACATGTGACACCGCATATGCCAAAACACCATCACAGGTGCAGTTCTCACTAAGGTCAGGGGATTCCGCTTCTACGGACAAGAATCGCACACTTGCGAACGCGCGCCTGCGAAAGATCTCCGCTTATGCGATGCCAGGGCTGGCTTGTCCCTTCTGCTTCTGCGGTGCTTCTCTCTCACCTGCGATCCTAGATGGGCAAATCCAGCTTTGCTTCTTCGATCACTGCTCGCTTTTGCAAGTCCGCACCTCCGGCCAATCTTTCACATATGCGATGACACCAGATGGCTGGAAACTTCATCAATGAGACTAAGTCCAAAGTTGATCCGTATTTAATCCGAATCACTCCCGGGGCTCCCGGGACCCCGTCCGAATATACCAACAAGTTTCAAAACACATAACGGACCTACTCGAGGCCAAAACACATAAAACAACATCGATTCTACGAATCGCAACCCCAATTCAAGTCTATGAAACTATGAACTTCCAAATTTCGAAACCAATGCCGATTCATACCAAAATAACTCCGATTGACTTCAAATTTTCATGTCATAAATGACATGGTGGACCTATTCCAACTTCCAGAATCAAAATCCGGCCCCGATATCAATAAATCAACTCCTGGTCAAATTCCCAACCTTCAAAACCATCAACTTTCTAACTCTTTCCAATTCACGCAACCATAATACAACATAGAGGCAGCAATAAATAGGCGATCGGGGCTAAAATACTCAAAACGACCGGTCGGGTCGTTGCAAGTAGTCCATTTCTTGGGGTTACTGTGTTCAGGGATGGAGTTAGTTGCCTGGGCGACCTAATAGTTTTTGTTCAAACAACATATTTGTGTTAATAAATTTAATAAATTTGTACAGTTATTAAATTTAGAATCCAATAACGTTAAAAACACGAAGCACTTGTAGAAGCCGAAACCTATTAAATCGAGTCCGATTGACCTTAAATTTGGCACACAAGTCATAAATGACGTAACGGACCTTTTCAAATTTCTTGAATCGGATTCCGATCCCGATATCAAAAAGTCAACTCCCCGGTCAAACTTCCAAACTTAATTTCCTATTTTCGCCATTTCAAGCCAAATTTAGCTACGAACCACAAAATAAATATTCGGACACACTCCTAAGTCCGAAATCACCACACGGAGCTATTGGAATCATCAAAATTCTATTCCGGGGTCGTTACACATAATTCACTATCCGGCCAAATATTTCAACTTAAGCTTTAAATCTTGGAACTAAGTGTTCCAATTCATTCTGAAACCTCCCCAACAAGTCACATAATCATAGTTGAACACAGAATAAGCAGTGAATAGGGGGGCGGGAATGTAATACTCAAAATGACCGGCCGGGTCGTTGAATTATCCCCCTCTTAAACAAACGTTTGTCCTCGAACGGGTTTAGAATTATACCTAGAGTCTCAAATAGGTATGAATATTTGCTCCGCATCTCTTGCTCAGTCTCCCAAGTTGCTTCTCCAACTGGCTGGCCTCCATTGTACTTTCACTGAAGCTATGTTCTTCGACCTCAACTTTCGAACTTGCCGGTCCAAAATGGCCACTGGCTCCACATCATAAGTCAGATTACCATCCAACTGAACTGTACTGAAATCCAAAACATGAGACGAATCTCAGATATACTTCTGGAGTATGGATACATGAAACAATGGATGAACACCCGATAAACTAGGCGGCAAAGCAAGTTCATAAGCCACCTCTCCAATCCTCTTAAGTATTTCAAAAGGACCAATAAATCGAGGACTCAACTTGCCCTTCCTCCAAAACCTCATAACACCCTTCATAGTCGAAACTCGGAGTAGTACCTTCTCTTCTACCATGTAAGCAACATCGCAAACCTTCCGGTCAGCATAACTCTTCTGTCTAGATTGTGCCGTGCGAATTCATTTTGAATCAATTTAACTTTTTCCAAAGCATCCTTTTACTAAGTTAGTACCCAATAGCATAACCTCACCCAACTAAAACCAACCCACCGAAGACTGACACCTTCTCTCATACAAAGCCTCATACGGAGCCATCCGAATGATCGATTGGTGGTTGTTGTTATAGGCAAATCTACTAGCGGCAGAAACTTATCCCAAGAACTCCCAAAATCTATAACACAAGTGCGTAACATATCTTCCAATATCTGAATAGTGCGCTTGGACTGTCCGTCCATCTGAGGGTGAAATGATGTACTCAACTGTACTTGTGTGCCTAACTCTCGGTGCATTGCTCTCCAAAACTGTGATGTAAACTGTGTGCCCGGATCTAAAATAATGGACACCGGCACACCGTGAAGGCGAACAATCTCGCGGTTATAAATCTCAGCCAACTGCTCCAAAGAATAAGTAGTTCCAATTGGAATAAAATGCACGGACAAAGTCAAGCGATCCACAATCACCCAAATAGCATCAAACTTCCTAAAAGTCCGTTGGAGTCCAACTACGAAGTCCATGGTGATACGCTCCCATTTCCACTCCAGTTTCAAGTTTCTGATGTAATCCGCTCGGTCTCTAATGCTCGTTCTTCACTTGCTGGCAATTTAAACACCGAGATACAAACCCCATCATATCTTTCTTCATCTTCCTGCGCCAATAATGCTACCTCAAGTCCTGATACATCTTTGTCGCACCCAGATGAATGGAATACCGTGAACTGGCCTCCTCAAGAATCAACTCATGTAGCCTATCTACATTTGATACACAAATCCGACCATGCATCCTCAACGCCCCATCATCTCCAATAGTAACATTTTTGGCATCGTCGTGCTGAACTGTGTCCTTCAGGACAAGAAAATAGGGATCATCATACTGGTGCTCTCTTATGCGGTCATATAAGGAAGACCGAGAAACCACACAAGCTAAAACCTGACTGGGCTCCGAAATAACTAATCTCATGAACTGGTTGTCTAAGGCCTAAACATCTGAAGCAAGCGACCTTTCCCCATCAGGAATGAAAGCAAGGCTACCCATACTCACTGCCTTTCTAATCAAGGCATCGGCCACCACGTTGACCTTCCCGGGATGATACAAATTAGTGATATCATAGTCCTTTAGCAACTCCAACCATATGCGCTGTCTCAAATTTTGATCCTTTTGTTGAATAAGTGATGTAGTCTCCGGTGATATGTAAATACCTCACAAGACACATCGTAGAGATAGTGCCTCCAAATCTTCAATGCATGAATGGTGGCAGCCAACTCTAAATCATGGACAGGGTAGTTATTCTCATGGGGCTTCAACTTACGCGAAGCATATGCTATCACTCTATCCTCCTGCATCAAGACACACCCAATACCAATCCGACAAGCATCTCAATATATTGTATAAGAGCCTGAAGCTAAAGGCAAAACTAGAACTAGAGCTGTGGTCAAGGCAGTCTTGAGCTTCTGAAAGCTCTCTTCACACTCATCTGACCACCTGAATAGAGCACCCTTCTGGGTTAATTTAGTCATAGGCACTGCAATAGACGAGAAACCCTTTATAAAGCGACGATCCAAGCCAAGAAAACTCCGATCTCAGTAGCTGAAGATGGCCTGGACCAACTCTGAACTGCCTCTATCTTCTTCGGATCCATATTAATTCCCTCACTGGACACTATGTGCCGCAAGAATGCCACTCAACTAAGCCAGAATTCACACTTAGGGAATTTGGAATAAAGTTTCTCCTCCCTCGGCCTCTGTAGTACAATATCAAATGTTGTGCATGCTCTTCCTAGCCACGTGAGTACACCAGGGTGTCATCAATAAATACTACGACAAATGAATCAAGATACAGTTGGAATACACTATTCATCAAGTGCATGAATGTTGCTGGGGCATAGGTTAGCCCAAAAGACATCACGAGAAATTCATAGTGACCATAATGGGTCCTGAATACCGTCTTTACAATATCTAAATCCCGAATTTTCAACTGGTGATACCTAGACCTCAAATCAATTTTGGAGAACATTCTCGGTCCCTGAAGCAGGTCAAATAAATCATCAATACGTGGCAAAGGATACTTGTTCTTGATTGTAGCTTTGTTCAATTGTTTGTCGTCGATTCACATCCGCATAGTACCATCTTTCTTTTTCATAAAAAGAACCGCTGCACCCCAAGGCGACACACTAGGCCTAATAAACCCCTTATCAAGAAGTTCTTGAAGTTGCTCTTTTAATTTTTTCAATTCAACTGGTGTCATACGATAAGGAGGAATAAAAACGGGCTGAGTGCCAGGCACCAAGTCAATATCCCTGTCAGGTGGCATGCCCGGCAGATATGCAGGAAACACATCCGGAAAGTCTCGCACTACCGGTACAGAATCAATAGTAGGGTATCTGTATCAACATCTCTCACAAAGGCCAAATATGATAAACACCCCTTCCCAACCATTCGTTGGGCCTTTAAGAAAGAAAATTAGTCTATTGGGAACATAATCTGGAGAACCTCTCCACTCGATCCTCAGCAACCCTGGCATCGCCAACGTCACGGTCTTGGCGTGGCAATCCAGAATATCACGACATGGAGACAACCAATCCATACCCAAGATTACATATAAATCGACCATATTAAGAAATAAAAGATCAATTTTGGTCTCGAATCCCCTAATAGTCACTACACACGACCGATATACGCGATCCACAATAATAGTGTCGCCCACCGGCATAGACACATAAACATGTGAGACTAAGGACTCATAGGGTATATCCAGACAACGAGCAAAATAGGATGATACATAAAAATAAGTAGAACCAGGGTCAAATAAAGTGGAATCATCATTGTGACACACTGAGACAATACCTGTAACCACTACATCTGAAGCAACGGTCTCTGTCCTAGCAGGAACGGCATAAAATTGAGCCTGAGCGCTGCCCGATCGGCCTCTCCCCCTAGGGCAACCTCTGGCTGCCTGAGCCCCATCCTAAGCTGGTTGAGCGGGTGGTGAAGCTGCTGGTGCTGGTACCAACAGCCGAGAACTTTGAGGTGGCACCCAAGCCAATAGTCTGGGACAATCCCTCTTGAGATGGCTCAAGTCTCCACACTCAAAACAACCTCTTCTCTGACGGAACTGCTGTTTCTGATAACCTGAGGAACTACCTGTTGGAAACTTGAGCAAACGAGGAAGGGTAAGAACTTTGTGCTGGCAATACACTAAATGATGACTGATCTGGGTGAGTACTGTAAGAATTGTGGCTAGCTGATGCACTACGATGAGCTGGGTGGGTCGTCTGAGCGGGTCTATAAGGTCGACCCCTGCTGTAATAGGACCGCCCCCATAAGGAACACAACTTGAATTACCCGAAACCTGAGACCTCTTGGCCTCCCTTTCCTCATGCTCCTGAGTACGGACCATTTCTAGTTGTCGAGCACTATCCACCACCTCATCAAACATAGCACCTGCTACATTCCCCCAAGTCATAACAACGTGAAACTATTGGTTGAGGCCATTAATGAACCTCCTAATCCTTTCCCTCTTAGTGGGAACCAACCAGACTGCATGGCGGTCCAATTCTGAAAACCTCATCTCATACTAGGTAACAGACATGTCCTCCTGATGGAGCTGTTCGAACTGCCTACACAGCTCTTCTCTGCTGGTCTGTGGCACAAACTTCTCAAAAAGGGGAATGGAGAACTCATGCCATGAAAGTGGTGCTGCACCAACTGGTCTGCTCCTAAGCCTCCCACCATCTGAAGGCTTTCCCGGTCAGTTGGAAAGTAGTAAATGAGACCTCACTGGTCTCCAGAATACCACTGTACGAAGAATCTGCTAGCATATGTCCAAGAATCCTGAGCATCCTCTAACTCAGTTCCACTTAATGATAGAGGATGGAGTCTCCCAAATTTCTCTAATCTCTTCTGCTCCTCGTCATTCATAATAGGACCCACCTAGGCTTGAGCAACTACAACTGGCTGGGCTGGTAGTACCCCCAATATTCGAAATCCCTGCACTACCTACTCTGGAGTACGGGTGATGGGGGTACCCGTCCTGAGAAGTGGCAGGTGCGGCCTAAGCCGAAACCACCTGAGCAATGCCTATGCAAACAGTCAATATCTAGGCCAAAGTCTCCTGAAGGCCAAGAATCGCAATAGGCATAGCTGGTGCCTAAACTGGTCCCACCGGCTCAACTATATCTGGCACCTGTTCCTGAGCTGGAGCAACTAGTGGATCAACAGGTGCTACTCTAATTGTTGTACTAGCTGCACCTCGACCTCTACCGCAGCCCCGGCCTCTAATACGATCCCAAACTCTCGTGGCCCTAACTGGTGGTACTGGTGCTGGCAGTTCGATCCAGTGTGTGTCCTCACCATCTGTGAGAGAATAGAATAAATAATTTTAGTTTTCGGAACCAACAATTCGCATGACAAGAATACAAGAAAGTGAATTTATTTAAGGATTCGGTAGCCTCTCGAAGATAAGTACAGACGTCTTCGTATCGTCCGCAAGACTCTACTAAACCTGCTCATGACTCGTGAGACCTATGTAACCTAGGCTCTGGTACCAACTTGTCACGACCCAAAATTCACATGTCATGATGGCGCCTATCTCAATCCTAGGCAAGCCGATAACCTCAATAAATCACAATAACCTTTTAAGCTTGAAAACAAAATGTTTAGATTTAATAGAAAATCTCACAAATAATGATACAAAGACACTCCAAAACCCAATGTCACACTGTCACTGAGTAAATGAGCATCTAAATGGAAACATAGTATGACTTATACAAACATTGTCTGGAATATATAGAACAATACAAATAACTGAAAGGAAGAGAGTCAAGGTCTGCGGATGCCAAGCAGCTACCTCGATAGTCTCAAACAGATGGGTCCCGAAATCTAGCAACCGATGTAATCGGGGGTACCTGAATCTGCACACGAGGTGCAGGGTGTAGTATGAGTACAACCAACTCAATAAGTTTCGCAAATAAATAGGGCAAGGTAAGAGAAGCTTAATTTGTTGAATTTACCAATTAAATCAGTACAATTATATCCTGCTCATCAGTATTATTGCATGTAGGGGGAAGGAAATCCAGTAATTCAGGTAATATCGAGAAAATACAAGTTTTACACATTGCACGGACAACTCACGTGCTTGTTGATACCCAATTTTTCCCTATATATTTTCTAAAATGCAAAATACTTTCAAAATAGCATATGTGTGCATATATAAGTACATCCAAATATTTTACTATTATTCCTTAATTTTTAAAGATTTTTTTAATCAATTTATTGCCCTATTTTATTCAGAGAAACCCAATAATTACCCCCAAAATTATCATTTTGGTGATTCAGTTATTGGGTTCTCATATTTATGCTAAAATATAGCTAAGATAATTTTTACAAATTTATTTAGCATTTTTAAAGCTAAATTGCATAATTGCAATATTAGCCTCTGTTAGATTTAATTATGTTTATGTCTATAAAAATTAAGCCCAGTATTTTTTAAATTTGATAATTATGTACTATTAATCATTTTAGTACCGTTAATTTATTTCCAGAAGTTATTTTGCTATTTTTATAAATCAAATAGGGAAAAGTGGCTATTTAAACGTTAGCCCATTTTCATTTCAATTCTAACCTGATTTGGCACCCCAATTGAACCCAATTCAAACCCAATTACCATGACCCAATTCCCCTTTTAAACCGACCCATAACCCATTTAAATGACCCACCCGGATCCTCTATCTAACCCTTTCAATCCTGACCGTTGATCATTTAGATCAACGGTCGACATTGGCCCTTTCTTAATTAAGCCCAAAAGACCCCCAAACCCTTTCATTAGTCACACCCCGCCGCCTCTGAATCCCCTGTCTCTCTAGTTCCTCTCTCAAACCCTAGCCGCCACCCTCAGCTACAACCCTAAAATCTCCTAAATCAATGGCTTCCAAGGTCATCGGAGGCCTGTATCCACCTCCTATGGCTTCTACATGCCCGATTATCATGGTTTCAAGGCTAAATCCTGGGAAAACTTGGTCAAGACTTTGGTCAATTTTAGTTTTATGATTGTCTTCGGTCATCTTTGACCTTTCTCCGGCCAGCCATGGCTATTCGAGTCTGACTCTGGACTCTCCTGCTTAGATCGATGGTTTTCAAAGCCTTTCTCACCATTTGGGGTTCTTCTGAAACCCTAGCCTTTAAGGTTCTTCCGATTTCTTTTAGGTCTGTTTCAGACCTGTGGTTGCTCTAACCTTCTAAACATTTTCTCAAAGTTTCTTTTAAAACTCTACCTTCAAAAACCCTTATTTCTTCCGATTAGGTTTTCTGTTAAGTTATTTGACATGTTTTGGTGTGTTTCCTTATGTCATTCTTCTACTTGAGTTTGCATGTTAAGGGCCTTAATTTCTTATGAGGTTTCTGAAACTATTTTTGTCATTATTTGTTTGATTTACTTGCGCTTCATCTCCAGACTCGATTGGTGTTAAAAAACCCTAATTTTGGGTTCATTCGAGTTCTGAGAATATTTGTTGTGTGATTTACTTGTTCATCATCTTTGAATTCGATTGGTTTCAAAAACCCTAATTTCTTTAGGGCCTATTCGGGCTTCTGAAGCTGCTTCATCTGTTCCTTTATGTGATTTGGTTTCTTACAATCATTGAAACTCGAATGTACTTTTCAGAAGGGCCTTTACTTGACCCTTTGCATGCTTCTGATACCCAATTACTAAGTTAACGAAGTTGACCTAGGTGACTACCATGTTTCCATGTTCACAGTCTACTGACTATGTGATCTTTATTGCATGCTGCTTCTCTTTTTCGTGGTTTGGCCTCGCATGTTTATGTACTCTATTTATATGTTGAACTCCCCTTTTGAATTACCTCCAATTCTGGACTAATTTCAAACCATTCCTTGTGAGATTTTGATTGCACTCGTGTTAAGTAATTAATTTTTTCCTTGTTTCACCTTACTGATTTCCCTGTTTCTTGGTCTAATTTGAACATTTTCCTTTGAACCTTCGAGCCCTACCTTTTCTACTCAATTTGATTGATTCCCTTACCTTGGCTCCATTGGTACTCGATTCTTACTGACATTTCCTTGATTAGAATCTGATGAACCTAGTCCTTACTGCATATTGAGTACTTGTACTATGCTGAAAATATTTCCTTATTGGTTATATTCAATCTCATGTGATTTCTTTCCTTATTTAGTATTTTCATGTTACCGTTTAATTTAACTCCTTAATTGAAGGAAGTCCTTATACTGATGGGATTTTAATTAGTACATAGTTCCATAATTACTGTTGAACTATGATTCTTGCCTTATTTTCTACCTGTTTTCAAACTATAAATACCTTGCTCTTTCATTAGCACACAGACGAACATTCTTAGTTCTGAACTCTCACTTACACTAAAAAGAACACTCTCTCTTGCTCTACTGCTTCTACTGTGGCTTGTTTAGCTGTTTGAAATTCAAAGTTGTATTTCAAAAGTCCTTCTATCCTTCTTTACTACATTTAGGTCTTTGAACTGGTATGTTCCAGTTAAGATTTCAGCATCAACAACAACATGGTTACTTAATGTTCTTGCATCCTTGTCTGCCTATTGCTTCAGTACTTTAATTAGCATGCTGCAATTTCTTTTCTCCTGTTCTGAATCAATGTATTATGAATCCTAAATCCCTACCCCAATGTGTTTGATAATTATGGTTTGTTTGGGGCATGAAAGCATCAAATATTGCTGAGCACGATTCAAACTTGGTCCTCCTAGGATCATAACCTCTGTGCCACCTTTACATGTTGTGTGCTCTGGTTGATTTACAAGCATGACAGCACCCCTATTGTTGTGCATGCCCTGAATTGACCTATGCCTAAGTATATAGGCCCTTGCAATGGATTCACAATCCCCTGCCCCCTTTGGTGTAAAATTATCAACTTGTTTGAAGTGTTACTGACTGTTTCCCATCACCTCTTTCCCTCTTCTTTACTTCCTTAGTTCTTAAAGCTCTGTTTCTGCACTTGCACTATCTTTCTAGACTTAAGTTCTGCCCCCCTCATGTGAGCCTTGCCTTGGGACCCATGAGCTCCTTCTGAACTTGGACACATGAGGGCTGGCATTTCCACACTGCATTTTTCCCTATTTGTTTTTTGAACTTTGGTGTGAGCACTGCCCGGGGTCCCTTTGAGGCCCTTAGGGAACTCTGACACGCTCAAGTTTTAGAAAGGCTTTGAAACAANTTTTAGGTCTGTTTCAGACCTGTGCTTGTTCTCAACTTCTAAACATTTTTCTTAAATTTCTTTTTAAAACTCTACCTTCAAAAACCCTTATCTTTTCCGATTAGGTTTTCTGTTAAGTTATTTGACATGTTTTGCTGTGTTTCTTTATGTCATTCTTCTACTTGAGTTTGCATATTAAGGGCCTTAATTTCTTTTGAGGTTTCTGAATCTATTTTTTGTTATTATTTGTTTGATTTACTTGCGTTTCATCTCCAGACTTGATTGGTGTTGAAAACCCTAATTTTGGGTTCATTCGAGTTCTGAGACTATTTGTTGGGTGAATTACTTGTTCATCATCTTTGAATTCGATTGGTTTCAAAAACCCTAATTTCTTTAGGGCCTATTCGGGCTTCTGAAGCTGTTCCATCTGTTTCTTTATGCGATTTGGTTTCTTGCAATCATTGAAACTCGAATGTACTTTTTTTAGAAGGGCCTTTAATTGACCCTTTGCATGCTTCTGATAATCTCTCCTTTCTTTATTACTAAGTTAATGAAGTTTGACCTAGGTGACTACCATGTTTCGATAGTTCACAGTCTACTGACTTTGTGATTGTTATTGAATGCTGCTTTTCTGTGCCATAGTGTAGCCTTGCATGCCTAATGCTTATGTACTCTATTATATATTCCCCTCTCAAATGACCTTCAATTTTGGATTGATTTCAAACCATTCCTTGTAAAATTCTGATTGCACTCGTATGTTAAGTAATCGATTATTTCCTTGTTTTGCCTTACTGATTTCCCTGTTTCTTGGCCTAATTTGAACACTTTCCTTTGAACCTTCGATCCCTACCTTTTCTACTCAATATGATTGATTCTCTTACCTTGGTTACATTGGTACTTGATTCTTACCGACATTTTCTTGATTAGAATCTGATGAACCTAGTCTCTATTGCATATTGTGTACTTGTACTATGCTCAAAATATTTCCTTATTGGTTATATTCAGCCTTATGTGATTTCTTTCCTTATTTAGTATTTACATGTTACCGTTTAGTTTAACTCCTTAATTAAAGGAAGTACTTATACTGATTTGATTTTAATAGTACATAGTTCCATAATTACTGCTAAACTATGATTCTTGCCTTATTTTCTACCTGTTTTCAAACTATAAATACCTTGCCCTTTCATTAGCACAGACGAACATTCTGAGTTCTGAACTCATCCTTACACTAAAAGAACACTCTCTCTTGCTCTACTGCTTCTACTGTGGCCTGTTTAGCTAGTTGAAAGCCAAAGCTACATTTCAAAAGTCCTACTACCTTTCTTTACTACATTTTGCTCCTTTGAACTGGTATGTTCTAGTTAAGATTTCAGCATCAACAACAACATGGTTACTTAATGTTCTTGCATTCTTGTCTGCCTATTGCTTCAGTACTTTATTTAGCATGCTGTAATTTCTTTTCTCCTGTTATAAATCAATGTATTATGAATCCTAAATCCCTACCCCAATATGTTTGATAATTATGGTTTGGGGCATGATAGCATCAAATATTGCTGAGCATGATTCAAACTTGGTCCTCCTAGGATCATAACCTCCATGCCACCTTTATATGTTGCGTGCTCTGGTTGATTTACAAGCATGACAGCACCCCTATTGATGTGCATGCCTTGAATTGACCTATGCCTAAGTATATAGGCCCTTGCAATGGATTCCTAATCCCCTGCCCCTTTGGTGTAAAATTATCAACTTGTTGAAGTATTACTGGCTGTTTCCCAGCACCTCTTTCCCTCTTCTTTACTTCCTTAGTTCTTAAAGCTCTGTTTCTGCACTTGCACTATCTTCCTAGACTTATGTTCCGGCTCCCTCATGTGAGCCTTGCCTTGGGACCCATGAGCTCGCTCTAGACTTGGACACATGAGGGCTGGTATTTCCATACTGCACTTGTCCCTGTTCTGGTTATAAAACTTGGGTGTGAGCACTGCCCGGGGTCCTTTTGAGGCCCTTAGGGAACTCTGACACGCTCAAGTTTTAGAAAGGCTTTGAAACAAATGGCATTTGAAGTGGTTTGGCCCATAACTCAGAAAGGCAGTCAGGAATCTGGCTTCCTCTAATTGTAATTTTCTTTCTTTTATTTTTTCGATATAATTCATTACTGGGTCTGTAATAATTTTGTAATAAACACTGGGGCTGGCTAGTGAAAAAAGGGTTGGGTATTTATGCATGCCAAGGGTAGAACCATGTCTATAGGACTTCTTTTAATTCTGCACTTGCAAACTGCATTAGAAAACATGCCTATAGGACTTTTAATTCTGTATATTCAAACATCACCTAGAAACCATGCCAATAGGGCGTTTTAAATTCTGCATATTCCAAACTACATATAGAAATCATGCCTATAGGGTGTTTTAAATTCTGCAAATTTCAAACTTCACCTAGAAACCATGCCTATAGGGTGTTTTAAATTCTGCATATTCCAAACTATATATAGAAATTATTCCTATAGGGTGTTTTAACTTCTGCATGTCCAAACTACATATAGAAATCATGCCTATAGGAGTTTCTAAATAAATCTGATTCGTTTTCATTCACAGTCAATGTTAGATATCATGCTCCTAGGAACTACAGTCAGTAACGCACAGAAGTCATGCCTATAAGAATTCCGAATCATTTGTCTTAAAACAGTGTTGCTTTGCTATATTTCTGAATCAGTAATAGATATCATGTTCATAGGATCTCGCTCAAACACTTAGGCAAGCCTTAGGTGATGACGACCGATAAAAACTGATTTCGCCTTTGTTAATAAATAACTGACGCAATCATTAAGCAAGTCTGATTCTGACTTCCTATCTGAGCCATGCATCAAACTAGTCTGCCTCAACAACCTCATCTCCCTCGTCTTTGATATTTTTAATCAGACCTAAGCAGTATGTGCAAGACATGCTATTTTATGTGTTTGTTTTGAGGAGGTATACTTGAGCCTTTGTTTGCTTATATATTTACCCAAACATGCAGTATGTGTTTTGTATGTCGCCTTAGAATTTTTACCTTAGAAACTTCAAATAATCCTAATATCCCCTCCCTTTTTAGGATTAGTACGTCCCTAAGTGTCCTCCGGGTACTGATAGGATTGGGTACGGGTATAGACNNATTCACAATAACTGTTTGGCCGGGAACCACACTAGTGGATCCTGAGGGGTACCTAACACCTTCCCCTTAGGATAATTTCAAAGCCCTTACCCTATCTCTGGTTATCCAAGTTTAGTTATAATTAAACCCTGTAAGGTGTCCTAATGCACCATAAATCATTAGGTGGCAACTCTTCAAAACCCAGTTCCCAAAAGGAACGAGTTGTCCCTCCAAATGTCATGAACCCGATTTCGCGAGAAAAAGAGGGCGCGACAGCTTGGCGACTCTGCTGGGAACTTAGGCTTTTTACCACTTCAAACTGTTACTGTGAATTTATATCTCTTTATGTGCAATACTTGTTTAATTCCTTTAAGCATTTAATTTCTTTTACAAAGCAAAACTGACTTATCTTCTTCTTTCCCTTTCTTTACTGCTTTATTTACTGCTTTCTTAAACATGCAAATACGTGACAACATGTTTTTTTATTAATCATGCTCAACATCATATTCCATTCGTTCCAAACAAATCCCATAGCAACGCTTATAATGAGTTGTTGCGCTCTTCCTATATCATTACCCCCTAAATCCAGAAAGGCATATTTGCGGTAAAACCAGTCGATCAACGGTGTAGTCGACGGTTCCGTGCCTTTCCCCCTTGAGTTGTTCGCTCAAGGGTACCAGTCTAAAACCCCATAGGAACCTTACTCCGTTTAAATTGTACGTGCATCATGGTCGAACCTAGCCGGATCAGTAATGTTTTCCATATAAATGATCCTTTAAGATAGCCTTGTCCAAAGTCCACCAGGTTTCCCTAAACCCAAACGGAGATCATCAAGTTCTGTGCATTTATTTGGAGAACTAAATGCTTAATGCTAATTGTTGATGTTAAATAGTCTATTCCGATGGGGGTAGGGTCTAACCCTTCTGTCTTGCAGATAATGAGGCACGAAATCCCCATATTCGGCATGGTTACCAACATCCACCCAAGACTACTAAGCTGATGGAAAGATCTTCACTCCAGCGACCAGACTCTCGTTCGAAAATATCTAGGGAATCTACCTTCCCTCTTGGAGGTTCAACCCAACAACAAAATCATAGAAACTGCCACATTGTTTTGCGATTGTGACTGGATTGTGTTCCGCTTTGGAGACATTGAGATGACACCCTTTATAGAAGAAATAGGAGGATTGGTCGGTTTGGTATGGGAGACTCCGGGTTTGTTGATGCCTGAAAACCGCAAGGGCAGGGGTTTCCTCAAAATGATAGGTCTGAAGAAGAATCCAGAACTGACATGCCTAAAAGAATCCTATATCCCCTTTGACTATTTGTACGAGAGGTATGGTCACAGCAAATCCTATCGTACCTATCCTGATGAGTTTGCCATCACATCATTAGGGCATATTCATCGAAGGGTCTT
>NW_017676079.1:0-4288 GCF_001879085.1 Nicotiana attenuata | reverse complement strand
TAAGATACGCCTTGTACCCAAAGTCCACCGTCGGGTTTACCCCAAATACCGAAACGGACATCCACCACGTTCTGTGCTAGTTTAGTTTAGGAAGAACTTAAAATACGTCATGTCTTAATTGTTGATTAATTAATAGTCGAGTCGTGGGTGGGGTAAGGTCTAATCTTATTTGCCTTGCAGAAATATGAGGCACGAAGTTCCCAGATTCGGCATGGTCACCAACATCCACCCAAGATTGCTAAGCTGGTGGAAAGACTTACACTCTAGTGACCAAAATCGTTTCTCAAAAGGGTTGAGGTTGTCAAGATGCTTAAGGAACCGAGGGCGGACGCCTAGCCAAGGCCTACCTATTGCTGGGACTTCGCGAGTTGGGAAAGCTGTTCGACGGAGCCAAGGATGCCGAATCTGGGGAAGGTCCTTCTGGGACCAAGTAGATAGGAAATTTTCTTTTCGCTTTATAAAGTGTAATAAGGACAATGGCCATTAGTGATTTTCATTTCCTGTTTATTTGGTATCAATCTGGGATTCGTCTATTTTTTATCAATGAAATGAGGCATTTAGCATTCTAAGTTCTCCAAATCAACTTGTCGCTAGGCCCACCTCGGGCACAACGAGGCTCCCAAGTTAGGACACGCTTTATATATTCCTGCACTATGTGTTTAAATATTGCAATATTTTTTATGATCCTCACTAACTTGGTTACCTTTATTTTTGTTATTCCCCTCCCTAAAGGTTAGTTCGAGCACTCTGGCAACATCATCCTATTCCACAAGATCCAAGGGCCCTACACCCACTCCTCCTCTAAGTCCCGTTAAGAACAAAAAGAAGGGCAAAATGGAAGATTTGAACGTCATAAAAGAGATCACAACATCAGAGGCCATTAATGGCCGTGGTATTCGGGTTCCCAATGAAAATGTGTCACAACTGGAGCAGAAATTGTTGAAGTTTCAAGAAGAGCTTGATCAGGTTCGGAACCTGGCCAACCTATCCTTCTCCCTCAGCACCCCAGACACCATCTTCCCCAATGGCCAAAACCCACACCTCCACAAAAGCAACCAAATCGTCCCACTATTCCAACAAAGAACCGATGCAACACTTGCCACACACCAAACAACAATCCATTACTCATCCCCGAACCATAAAACTCCGCAAATGACCACTTCCACACCCACAACAACCCCATTTATGTGGAGACCGTGCCACTCTCCACCCAACCTATATCTTGCACCCCTGAATCCGAGGAGAAGGATTTACTCATCAGGAACTTGGCTGAAGAGCTTAAGAAATTGACTAGCCGAATCCAAGGCGTCGAGGGAAGTAAAGGTATTGAAGGGTTGAACTATGAAGATCTCTGCATACAACCAGATGTTGAGCTTCCAGAGGGGTACAAACCTCCCAAGTTCGAGATGTTTGACGGTTCAGGTGATCCGAGGGTCCATCTAAGAACATACTGCGATAAGCTGGTTGGGGTAGGAAAGGACGAAAGGATCCACATGAAACTATTCATGAGGAGTCTGAAGGGAGATGCACTATCCTGGTACATCAGCCAGGATCCTAAGAAATGGTCAAATTGGGTAGGTATGGCCTCTGATTTCATGGACAGGTTCAGATTTAACACAGAAAATACACCGGATGTATTCTACATTTAGAATCTGAAGAAGAAGCCTACAGAAACGTTTCGCGAGTATGCCACTCGCTGGAGGTCGGAAGCTGCTAAGGTCAGACCTGCCTTAGAGGAGGAACAGATGAACAAATTCTTTATCCAGGCCCAGGACCCGCAGTATTATGAACGGCTAATGTTGATTGAAAGTCATAAGTCTTTCGACATCATCAAGCTGGGAGAGCGAATTGAAGAAGGTATCAAAAGCGGCATGGTTACAAACTTCGAGGCCTTGCAAGCCACAAATAAGGCCTTGCAGTCTGGTGGTGTGTCTAAGAAGAGAGACGTGGGGGCCGTAATGGTTGCAAAAAGGACCAAGTCTCCCCTCAAATACCAAACCTACCCTATACCTCCACTCACATATCAGTTAGCTCCAAACTACCAAGCACCTTCCTACCAAGCCCCAGCACCAACCTATCAGTCACCTCCACCTCCCACATATCAGCCTACCTCGCCCAGATATTCCCAACCCTCACATGTGTACCAAGCCTACAATGCCCAACCATCTCATTACCAATCACCCCCCACACGCCAAAACTTTCCTAGGCCCCGATCTAACTTTGATTGGAGGCCCCCAAAACAATACACAGCCATTGCCGAACCCATTGATCAGCTATATGAGAGACTCAAAACCGCCGGTTATGTCACCCTCATCCCTGCTTCAACCCCTAAGAACCCTTCTCAGTGGGCTAACCCAAACAAATCTTGTGCATACCATTCTGGCATGAAGGGACACACCATCGACGAATGTCGCTCTCTAAAGGACAAGATACAGTCCTTAATTGATAACAAGGTCACTATAGCAAAGGAAGCCGCTCCGAATGTTCGCAACAACCCCTTACCAGATCACAAGGGCGGGGGTGTTCACATGATTGAAATAGAGGATGATTGGGATCTCGAGGGATCCATTGGGTTGATCACAGAAGGCGATAATCCAAAGAAGCCAGCAGTTAGTCTTAACCCCATCATGGTCCAGATTCAACCATCCGAGGTCACTGAGGTAGACGTGTCTATCCCGCTTGAGTTTGAGGCAGCACCATCAGCCAAAGCACCGGCACCGTTCGAGGTTACAATTTTACCACCCAAGGAACATGTCCCATTTGAAGTAAAGGTAGCCACACCAATTCCAGTGGCGATGACCACCATGCCATCATTTCATACAAAAGCTATTCCTTGGGATTATACGGCCGGGGCTAGGAGGAAAGGCAAAGTCAGGTTCGAAGAGACTATCGCAGCACAGGGTATGACGAGGACTGGAAGAGTCTATACCCCGGAACACTTAGCTGAGTCAAGTAAGCAAGCTTCCAACCGGCAACTCATCATTGAAACTGGTCCAGATGACCTTTGGAGGAAGATAAAGGCCAAGGAGTATTCAGTCATTGACCAGCTAAACAAAATACCAACACAGATATCTATCCTCTCCTTGCTGCAGAACTCCAAAACACACAAAAATGCTCTGTTGAAGGTGCTGAGCGAGGCATACGTGCCGAGTAACATCACTGGCGGAGAGATGGCCAATATGGTGGGACAAGTGTTAGAAAGCCATAAAATCACTTTCTATGAAGACGAGCTACCGCCTGAAGGGTTGGGTTCACAACAAAGCATTGCATATCACCGTGCAATGTGAAGATTACTTCATCACTAGGATCCTGATTGATGGGGTTTCCAGCCTTAACATATGTCCATTGATAACACTCAAGAAGCTGGGTAAAGGACTGCACGAGATAAAAGAAGGAGCAATCAATGTGAAAGCTTTTGATAGGTCCCAGAGGTCCACCATCGGTGAGATTAGCCTGTGTCTGCAAATGGGACCAACTTGGTTCGAGGTTGACTTTCAAGTGATAGATGTACCAGCATCCTACAACCTGATGTTAGGACGCCCTTGGATTCATTCTGCGGGGGCTGTGGCTTCAACACTGCATCGGGCCGTGAAATTTGAATGGAATCACCAGGAAGTGATCATTCACGGCGACGGCAGCAACCCTATATACAATCGTCAGACCATTCCGGAAATAGGTGGAAGAAGAAAGTTAGGTAGAGAGACCTACCACCACATCGAGCGAGTCAATGCTATTGACAAGGATAAATGGTGGGACAACAAGATCGAGAGTATATTGAACTGGAGTGGGTACGAACCGGGCAAGGGGCTCGGCAAGAACCTCCAGGGGATTGCTAAACCCATAAAGCTCAAGAAGCACGACACTACTTTCGGTCTGGGATACGAGTACACTTGGGAAGAATTTAACAACTGGTCGCCACCATGGCGCGGTCCTTACTATCCGCTGGAACAGCCAATACCACCTTTGGAGCAGACTTTCCAACAGGCTGACATTGTTTATGGGACAGACGAAGAGGAAGCACTTGCTGCGGTAAAGAACTTCTTTTTAGAAGACAATGACATGGATTGCTGTGTTGTTTTCGAGAAGGAGGGAGAGGAAGGTCCTTCCATACAAGCTGTGAGTAGAGGAGCATACCTCAAAAATTGGACCATCAGGACCACCAGAGCCCGCCGAGCCTCGGGGTAGCAAGGCTAAACAAGCATCATGCACTGTTTTTATTTTTACTAGATAATCTTCTCTTTTCGCATTTTGATTTGTGCAATAAGATCTTCAATGTTCAAAACAGCTA
>NW_017676078.1:47929-52505 GCF_001879085.1 Nicotiana attenuata | reverse complement strand
ATCCAAACACTCGAAACGATAGTCTCTATTCACAGCAGTTGCCCACAATACCCAAATACCAATAGAAACCTCTTATTAGCTAAAGTCTTATTCCAACACTTTCATATACTGCCAACGATAAATAAAACACGCGATAAACCGTAACCATTCCTCAGATCAACCATACATGAAACCACTTCCTTTTTGGCTAATACCACAACAGACTTCTGGGCCAAACCTCGATATTATACTTCTAACAAGCTGAAATCACATCTGTTCGAATTCATTAATGACTCCAACGATCACCTCGAATCCAACATACCACCCTGGTGATACGACACCTCAATACAGGCTTAAGCCACAACTTGCATAATACACGCACCAATAAGGAATGGTCTGAACGTTCTCAAATCAGGACAAATGACTCAAACGGAAGAGTTGTACCTCAAGCTCACCAATACCATTACAACACAAGGCTGAGACCCCGTCTCACATCATAGAAATAGAGTACCTGAATCTACCCCGAAAGGTCATACCCCCGTGTGGCCTTGCCACAATGCGCGATCTTGTCCAAACACTGTTACTCATGAAGCACCTCAAGTCACTATGAAAATCGATAGCCACGCACAATTTAATGTCTGAAACCAAAGCAATTCATTACACCCACGGTGAAACAAATAACATACGACACGCAACCCGATAGGCCATAACCAATACTCCATTTACCGAGCAACACTCAACTACTCTTCCCGCTCGACCTTCTCTGTGAATCCTCCATAGAACCGCACCACATGTGCCCATATCCAACAAATCATAACGTCTCACAGCACAGAGAAGCAACTCAGAGATCTCCTTAGATCACTAACAAGCTCAATAACGATCGAATCAACCTATCCCTCAAGAATACAACTCGGGGCCAACCAAGCTAACTCAAGCTAAATGCGTAGCCACATCGGCCTGCCAATAAGCCTGAAGCTGCTCCTTCCACTACTATAACTCCTGCCGAAGCCGTACGATATGGTGCCCGGCACCAAATCAATACCGAAATCCACAATCTCGCCTGGCGACATGCCCGGCCACAAGAAACACATCCGAAAAAGTCCCTCAACACCGGAACTGAATCAAGGGTAGAAACCTCTGCACTGACATACATCACGAAGGCCCTATTAAGAAAGGCAATCCTTCCCAGTCGTTCGCTGCGTCTTTGAAATATATCCACTCTGCAAGAACATGATCCAATGCACCTCGCCACTCAACCCGTAGCATTTCCGACATAGCCCGTAGCACAATAGTCTAGAATAACCCCACACTAAGACAACCAGTCTGAATTTTCAACATCACATCCAAAATCTAACATATCAGCAAATAAAGATCCACTCTAGCCTCCAAATCCTAATTGCCACTAAACGGTGCCGAATACACACGATCCACAACCACGACATAGACTGTACATGACAACTCCCAGCCTCCACCTCCATATAGCACACGATCCACTGTACCTGATCCCACATTCAGCCGTATGAATACATATCACACATCAAGTACCCATTCATTCCACGAAAGATATTCTAAAGTTTCCCTGTGCCATCAATAAACTCAAATATCAACAGTCGATCCAACAAGAACATGCTGCAATACCACCGAAGTATTATCAGTTTACATCACCTTCCCCTTTTACTGAACATATACCCCCGTCAAATCACCAGAATAGCAATAGCATTTTCCTTAATCATCTGAAGATCGATTCTTAAATCACCTGCAGTTGCCCGTGCTGCTTGAGAATTTAATGACCTTCCATTCTGAACTGAACCGAAGCCTTACACACACAAATCCCAATCCTCCACAACATATCGCATATACCATACCACACTAGGATAACATGAGAACTCCATCTCCCTTTTCCTAACCACAAACATCTACGTACCCAACTAGTCGAGAACTCTCCATTGATCCCATCTAGAAGAAAATCACTACACATCCCATGCTTCGCATGCCCATAGACAATATATACGTCTCCAAACCACGATAAAACTCATCAAAAACTCTCTCCCCAATTCCATTGCACAAGCTAAACTGCCAGAACTGAATCCTTCTACCTGAACCAAGCTAAGCAAGCTGTCAAGACTCAAGAGCATTGCTGCAACATGCCTGTAAAAGCTCATTACCTCGATCACATACGAAGAATTAATCATACCCTTACCATACCGATTCGGTCTATTATCAAGCTATTCCGTCTATCAAATTTCCCTTCTGATTCGTCATCAACTTGATATTCTTCCTTGCTGTAGCACCACAATGCCTCAACCCAGGTTTACCACACGAGACTCGAACATAAGACCACACTGTCTAAGACCCATAGGCCACTGAAAGCCCTCTCAAATGTTTTCCCAGAAATACCACATTCTAGTACACTTTACTTGAAGAACTTCCTGTGAATCTGAATTCGTTACCATTACTTTCCAGATACTGATACATAGAATCCCGTAACTAACATAAAACACCACAAGTCTTGACTTTTTCTAATGAAAACACTGCCTTTGGTCACATACACAACGTTAAAACACCCGAGTGCTACTTGTAGAATCTTGAACACATTAAAACCATTCTCAAGAGTCATCCACTCTTATACAAACTGCAAATTACCTAACTTAACGAACCGAGCCACTCGTGCCTTATTAGCACTCTGACACCGCAGGATATGATCTCATTTCCATTACAAACAAACATCTTCCTTCTCTATACACTGAGCATCATTTATCAACAACAACTCAAGACATCCTATTATTTTCTCACACCTACGAAGCACCATATAACCTTTGTCATAATTTTGCTTCACTCGTGCCATCCTCGGCTCAATTCCTGCAACCAGGACTTATCCGCCAGCATACCTCGATACGGAACCAGCATAGCGCATAGCCGTGCAATCAGCTAATCAATAGCAACCTCCCAAACTTGGCTCGAAGCCATATATCAAGACACACTTAACAACTCATCACACTTTTACTTTAATGATGCCACAATGCCATAGCGAGATTAAACTCAAATCATGCACAAGTTTGTGAAACACAGATCATCTAGTACTGTAATCCTCTACAAATCTCACATTCATTCCCACATCAGCTGAGTTCACCCTCTAGAGCGACTCGAATTTATCAAATTTCAGCACGTACTCTTCAATTACACATGAGATCTTCTAACAATACACATAAGAATCATACCATCCAAGAACACTCCGCAGGAGATAACCCACCGTCTTCGCCTCAATTTGGTATTTCAGCACACCTTCCACCATCATACGCATAACACAATCAATTTAGTCTTCCTGAGCCTGAACTCATACCGCCACACGTAATGCACTTCACTCTCCAACTAGGAGACACGAAAATGTTCTTCACGCGCCCATAATTCGGACTACACATCAAATCAAAATCGGAATCGAACACTTAACAGCTCATCTATTATTCAGCAGACTCCTTCGTCACTACCAAGATCACGTAAATGCATCTCGCAGTACTAACATACTCTTCCCATGGATATCCAACCGCCATTCCGGCTAATAAGGACTATACTGAACGTATAAGTTCAGAATACTTGCTCACACAATCAGCACCTTGGTGCTCAAGCCATAGGCAAAGATCCGGCCTCAAGTCCTCCAGACTGGCCCAACATACTCACAAAGATTACCTCTCGCCCCTCGATCGGGGAATCATAAACCATCAAGGCACATATAATACTGAGCGCTCAGGTGCGCATACAGACGTGAGGAAGGAATTTCAAGAGTTATATCTCAAGCTGAATCAAGTACGCACGATAAGAATTCCAAGAAAGTGAAGTTTTTCCTAAAGATTCTGCAGCCTCTCGAGGATAAATACAGACGTCTCCGTACCGATCCCCGAGACTCTACTAAACCTGCTCATGACTCGTGAGACCTAGTAACCTAGGCTCTGATACCAACTTGTCATGACCCAATTTCCAAACCCGGTCGTGATGGCGCCTCTCGTGAAGACAAGGCCAGCCAACTAACCCAAGTCGTCTCTTTAACAACTATTAAACATAAATGAATAGTTAATTACAACTTAACGGCAATAATAACCGGTGTTTACAACCCAACACAACCCGACCGGGGTGTCACAAGTCTCGAGCATCTAAAGAAAGCCTTAACACAACTACAGGCCAATAAATACATACTAGTAAAATTTCTGGTAACCAAAAGACAACATCTAGTGCCGCGAACGCTGGCGGTCACCTTGCTAAGCTACAATAACAATACCTTCAATCCGCTAATAACCCGCTACCGGGTGAACGATACCTGCAACTGTACGCAAGGTGCAGGGAGTAAAGTGAGTACTTCCAACTCAGTGAGTAATAGAAGTAAATAATAACTGAGCAGCAAGAAATCACGTAAAGCAACCAATGGGCTGTACAGAAGCCGGGTACAATTTCCGAGAAAACAGTGAAATCAGAGAACTTCTTTAGAAATGTTTCGGCTCAGTTCAAATCTCTTTTGAAAATGGTCCTTTCAATAATTACGAAAGCTGTTTCAAATAGTTAGTGTTGATTAGCATAGAAAATCCGCCCCTCGGGCACAAATACCACA
>NW_017676078.1:44561-47906 GCF_001879085.1 Nicotiana attenuata | reverse complement strand
ATAAGTATGCAAGATGAACACATAAAAGTTCCCCCCTCGGGCACGAATTTTGTTACTAGTCAGTCATTGTTACCTGACCGGTCAGCCATTGTTACCTGACCCAATGCGTGTTTCAGTGCCATTGTTACAACTGGTCAGCCATTGTTACCTGACTGGTCAGCCATTGTTACCTGACCAAAACACGAATGACAGTGTCATTGTTACCACTGTCCAATTCTAAATGGGTACCCGCGCTCACTGTGGGTGTGCAGACTCCGGAGGGGCTCCTACAGCCCAAGCGCTATATCATCATAAGGCCTGAAAGCATGTACATATCAACATGAGGCCTGAAAGCCTTCTCACAGTACACTCGAGGCCTGAAAGCCTCCTCACAATACACTCGAGGCTTGAAAGACCTCCTCACATCACTCAGCATATCCTCACATATGGCCCTCGGCCTCAATCAGTCCAAAAATAATCATAAGCCCCTCGGGCATCAGTAAAGAAACAATAATGCTCAGCTCAAACAGTAGTTCAAATATCAGTTAAAACTCGAGGTTGAGTAAAAATATAGCTGAGTTCATGAAACAGTGTAATGACAATGGACTGAGTTCAAATAATATTTCAAATAGTGAGGAAAACAGTGATGATAGCTCATAGGGAGTTCAAACAGTCGGCAATAAGCCCCAAATATGGCAATAAGCCCAAGTCCTAGTGAAAAACAACAAGTCATAGCGAAATATGCGGTAAAATCAACAACCGGGACGGACCAAGTCACAATCCCCAATGGTGCTCTACCCCACGCTCTCTATCTGGCGTGCAAGTCACCTCAATATAGCACTATGGGTGCGAATCCGGGGTTTCAAACCCTCAGGATATCATTTACAATCATTACTCACCTCGATCCGGCAAAATCTCTAGCCCGCGACGCCTTTGCCCCTCAAATCGGCCTCCACTCACGTCGAATCTAACCAAAATCAGAGAGAATACGTCACACTAAGCCAAGGGAACAATACCCAATCGAAAACAATCAAAATATAGCAAAAATCTCGAAACTAGCAAAACCCGAGCCCCGGGCCCGCTTCTCGAAAAATTACGAAACTTACATTACCGGATTCCTCGTCTCGCCACGAGTTCGTACATACCAAGAACTCCCAAATCCGAGCTCAAATGACCTATCAAATCCCAATTTGAAAATATAAGAACACAAGCCCTAGCTCTTCCAATTTTTACTCCAATTTCCATGAATTAAAGGTTGATTCTTCAATAAAATGACGTTTCTAGGTCACGAGACTTACCTCCAATCAATTCCCGTCAAAATCCTCTTCAATCTCTACCAAAAAGCTCTTAAGGTGGTCAACAATGGAGGAAAAAATGAATAGGCTCGCGGATGAAATAATCAAATAAAACCTTTTCTGCCCAGGTGCTTTACACTACGCGAACGCGGTCCAAGACCCACGCGTTCGCGATGAACAAATAATGTTGACCACAAATTTACTCTACGCGAACGCATTTTCCAGTACGCGAACGCGACGACTTAAATCCTCCAACTACGCGAACGCGTTACCAGATACGCGAATGCGATGCACAGGTTCTCTTACCTACGCGAACGCGGTTCTGAGTTATGCAAACGCGAAGACCATTTTCCAGGCCTCTCAAATTTACTCTACGCGTCCGCGACATACCCCACGCGAACGCGATGAACAACACTTCTGCAACAACACAGCTGAAAACCTGCATTACTATAAGACCAAAAATGGTCCGATTGACCATCCGAAATCACCCCGAGGCCCCCGGGACCTCAACCAAAAGCACCATCATATCCCATAACATCATTCAAACTTGTTCCAATCATCAAAACACATCAAACAACGCTAAAACCATCAAATCACATCGAATTCAAGCCTAAGTTCTTCAAAAACTTCCGAAATGCACTTTCGATCAAAAAGTCTACCAAACCTCGTCCGAATGATCTGAAACTTTGCACGCACATCCCAAATGACATAACGGAGCTACTCAACTCTCGGAATTCCATTCCGACCCCTATATCAAAATCTCGCCTATCAATCGGGATTCGCCAAAATACTAACTTCGCCAATTCAAGCCTAATTCTACACTGGACCTCCAAAATAAATTCTGATCACGCTCCCAAGTCACAGATCATCTCGCGAAGCTAACCGAATCACCGGAAATTACATTCGTGCCCTCTAACTCATAAGTCAATGTACGGTTGACTTTTCCAACTTAAGCCTTCTTAAAAGAGACTAAGTGTCTCATTTCTTATCAAAACCAATCCGAATCAACTCTAACTCACCACATACCGGTAATGAAACATGAAGAAGTAATAAATGAGGAAAACGGGGCAGTAATACTTGATACGACAGGTCGGGTCGCCACATCCTCCCCAACTTAAACCAACGCTCGTCCTCGAGCGTACCCAGAGTTGTCCTAGAAGCCAACCAATAGCTGAATGACCTTACCAAACATATACCCGGGGTGATCCCATGTCACCCCATCTCGCATAGGTCTGATAACACAATATAGCTGAAATTTCACAGTCCATCAAAACCATAAACCGTAGAACCACATTGCACTTTCCGAAATCATACACAAGATCAGATCCTCACATCTATACTAAGAATAAGCCCGAACCAGCTGAAATAACCCATACCTGCAACCTCAGGTGAAGTCATGTGATATACCACATAATCCAAACACTCGAAACGATAGTCTCTATTCACAGCAGTTGCCCACAATACCCAAATACCGATAGAAACCTCTTATTAGCGAAAGTCTTATTCCAACACTTTCATATACTGCCAACGATAAATTAAACACGCGATAAACCGTAACCATTCCTCAGATCAACCATACATGAAACCACTTCCTTTTTGGCTAATACCACAATAGACTTCCGGGCCAAACCTCGATATTATACTTCTAACAAGCTGAAATCACATCAGTTCGAATTCCTTAGTGACTCCAATGATCACCTCGAATCCAACACACCACCCTGGTGATACGACACCTCAATACAGGCCTAAGCCACAACTTGCATAATACACGCACCAATAAGGAACGGTCTGAACGTTCTCAAATCAGGACAAATGACTCAAACGAAAGAGCTGTACCTCAAGCTCACCAATACCATTACAACACAAGGCTGAGACCCCGTCTCACATCATAGAAATAGAGTACCTGAATCTACCCCGAAAGGTCATACCCCCGTGTGGACTTGCCACAATGCGCGATCTTATCCAAACACTGTTACTCATAGCACCTCAAGTCACTATGAAAATCGACAGCCACGCACAACTTAATGTCTAAAACCAAAGCAATTCATTACACCCACGGTGAACAAATACA
>NW_017676078.1:32191-41640 GCF_001879085.1 Nicotiana attenuata | reverse complement strand
TATGGGTTTTTATATCAATAAATATCCACTTCATTGTGCGTATTCTTTTGTTTATGTAGTACAAATTGGAGAATAAGCGGGTAGCTTTTCACTACATATTACCCCGCTACAAGATATAGTAATAGAAGATATTAAATCTTTTCCTATTTATAGTCTCAATATAATCAACCGCTTTCGCGGCTATACTTTGAAAAAACTGAATAAGTTTCTTTTAGACTTACTACAACACAATACCTTATTGGTAATCCAAATTGTGTTTTCTCCCAAAATAGTAATAATGTGCTCTTCCAGAGCTCTCAATTAATTTGGTACTACCACATAATTCATCAACATCCATTATGGGTGAATATCTCTATTAAAGAGAAAGTTATACCATTATGGTCATGGTCAAAATTATATGCAAAGATCTGTTTCATACATTACTGTGACTTTAATAATCACAATGCCAAAATATTTGGCGTACAATAGGTACGTGACCAATGACCTTTCATGCCATAATAATGAATATTATTTTCTTATATCATCTCAAACCTCCTTTTAGAGGTGAGTGTGGGTATATTCACTACCACTAGCACGTTCATATTCTTTTCAATAATGAATATGTATTTCATAAATCAGATGTTGTTCACATTCAACATCATGAATGGACCATAATCATCTATATGTGCTTTACAAAATCTCATGTCAAATCGGTTGACAAATGTTATTTCACATAGTTGAAGGATTATTTTTGAGAATCCTTATTATTCTCATTATCACGATTGATGACGATTATAATTTCGTTATTGCCACGTCCCACATTATTGATACATTCATAAGTAATAATTTGTCTTATTTCAGACTTATCACATACTGCTATCAATTCTCTTAAGGGAATGAGAATGGAGCAAATTCAATGGACGAGTTTTCAATTCTTTGCCCATAATCACACATCAATTTGATCATGGCGAGGCATAGAAATTTTTACCACTTCAGGTGGTTATAATTTCTTACAAACTCCAATTAGAGTTATAATCAAACTTTGTTTTGTCTTTGCTTGTATTTAAAAGTCAAAGTATAGAATAAAAGAGAAAAAATACGGTCAAATGTCTTACCTTATAATCCATAATTTAATCATGAAGAAGTTCATGGATAATCGACAATCATTTTGCTCAATCCCAAAGCTTTTCTCAACTCATTGGTTTAGAGTCTCGTGCTGATAACGTGTAATGAAACAATAAAAGAAGAAGAAGAAGAGTATTGCAGAGCAAAGTAGAGAGATGGAATTCTTATTGATATTGTGTGTGAATTACAATGGAATAGAACCCTCTATTTATAGGGAGATGATGGCTTAGCCACCAAGTAATAAACCCTATAATCTCTTTAAATATAGACATTCACCATAAATAGAACTCTATTTATAACAGATATAGATATTTAAAAAAAATTAAATATTATGACCAAAAAAAAAAAGGCCAAAAAATCGGTTTAAAGTGCACTGGGGGAGTATCTTTTTACATTTGTAACTGCATGTCGATGTTTTCAATCTTTTTAGCTTCAAAAAACATTTTAAAAAGAAGATTCCACTTCTGAAACTTTTCCCTATAAATACATATCCCACACCCATAATTACATCTTGCAACAAGCAACTCCTTGTATTATTATCCTTATTTTCTTACTGAAATATTTACTTAATTATTCCCTTCCTCAAAAAAGACAGCAAAAATGTTCGCAGAAGCCATGCACGCCGTTGTAGAGAATCATCCACCCACCACCAACATTACGCATCAATCCCAATTAAGTCAAGGTTTGAATCGACAATTCCATATTTTCCAACAAACCAACAGCAATTACTACACATCAACCCTCAAACAAGTCGGCGTCAGCAGGATTCCCGCCCATGAATTTTATCTTCAAAATCCCTCGTTCTCTCATAGCACCAGCTCTATTCATTCCACAATGAGCCCAATCTATAGCTCAAATTGAGTATAAAGAACTCCAGAGGCACATAATTTTTGAGAGCTAATTAAACCATGGATATAAGAAAGAGGAAGTGAAGGTACAGGTGGAGGGATGAAAGATACTAAAGATAACTGGGGATAAGAAATTAATAGAAAAAAGGATTATGATACTGGCCACCATTTTTGAAAGAAAAATTGGGAAATTCTTTGACTGCTTTTTGATCTGCCTCAACATGCTAGAGCTGATTAAAGTGAAGTCATTCAATGGAAAAATGGGGTTGCTTATTATCGGCTGTTCCTAAGAAGGGAGTCAAGAAATCACACGTTTAGAACAGTTCGAATAATTTTAATGGGTGGAATTTCTTTTTTTGCACACTTAATATTACATATAATTTTATTATATTATATATATATATATATATATATATATATATATATATATATATATATATTATATTATATATAATATATATATATATATATATATATATATATCGATTTATATTTTGTGTAAAAAATGTTGCATTCAGTATTAATGTAGTGATGTGAAATAAAGAGGAAAAAAGAAAGGAAAGTAACGACTTTCTAATTAATGGAGACGATGGATTAGACTTGCTTTGTAATAGTAGTAGCTACTCATATAAATAAAGGGTATTTCTTTCATATTTGTTCTTTTTGTGGCCAAATTTGGAGTTAAAAAGATTAATTAAAATAGCGACATGAATAAAGAGTATACTGCTGAGTGGTGACAGGTGACAGCTTGTTGGCACAATCCGATATAATTAGGTTCTCATAATCTAAACTAGATTTTCCATGATAATATTTAAAAAGAGTACTGCTCAGGCTCATGTATCAATTCCTTTTGGATTCTGATTAGTTTTCCTCGACTAATTGTATAAAATCAATTGGCACTAACCTTTGTAAGATTTTGAAGATGAGAATATGAAAATTTTGCTGTGTATATTATCATCTGTTTGTACATGCTTTTATACAATTGCTAAAGAATCAAAAATAACAGAAAAGAAAATATCTGTATACTTGTCATAACCTTATTTGCCTACTAGTAACTAAATACTCTCTTCAGCAACAAACTTATATTCCCTCACATGCTATTCACGTGAGGGAAGCTTCTAGAGCTTAAAAAATCTGAAGGCTATTATTTAATCCATCAAGAATTAGAGTTGCATGATCCAAAGGTTCTTGTTGCTCCACGTGTGCAATCCAGCCAACCAAAGATATAACCTAAATCACTTAGATTATATCGAAAACCTTGTCTGAACAAAATATCCCTGTTAGACCTTCTTCTTCCTCTGCTTTATCTCATCTTCTTTAGCTTCATGATATGTAGAAGAAGATCTATGAATGTCAGAAATAGAATAGGTTTCTTCTTCTCAACATCCCCCCTCAAGTTGGAGGGGAGCTGTGACGACCCGACCCATCGTCTCATGTATTACAGCCCCGTTTTCCCTATTTACTGCTTCTTCATGTTTCATTATCAGCAACGAGTGAGTTATAGTTGAATTGAATTGGTTTGGATAGGAAATGAGACACTTAGTCTCTTTAAGGAAGGCTTAAGTTGGAAAGGTCAACCGGACGTTAACTTATGAGTTAGAAGGCTCGGATGTGATTTTCGGTGATTCGGTTAGCTTCGGGGGATGATTTGTGATTTGGGAGTGCGATCGGAATTGATTTTGGAGGCCCGGTGTAGAATTAGTCTTGAATTGGCGAGGTTAGTATTTTGGCGAATTCCGGTGGATGGGTGAGAATTTGATCCGGGGGTTGGAATGGAATTTCGAGAGTTGTTGTAGCTTCGTTAAGTGATTTTGGATATGTGTGCAAATTTTCAGGTCATTCGGACATCGTTTGGTCGGGTTTTTGATCGAAAGTGCATTTCGAAAGTTCTTGAAGAACTTAGGCTTGAATCCGATATGAATTGATGATTTTAGTGTTGTTAGGTGTGTTTTGATGATTGGAGCAAGTTCGTATGATGTATTGGGATATGTTGGTGCCTTTGGCTGAGGTCTCGGCGGTCTCGGGGTGGTTTCGGATGGTTAACGGGATGAAATTTGGAGTTTAAAGGCTGCTGAAGGATCTGGTACCTGGTATTTCCGCTTCTGCGGAAATGGACCGCAGAAGCGAGAGGGGGCCCGCGGAAGCGAAAATGGGCCTGGGAGATTTTTCCGCAAAAGCGGACCAGCGGACCGTAGAAGCGGACCCGCTTACGCGATTGGTTGACCGCAGAAGCGGTCTTGGGGAAAAGTTGAGGAACCGCAGAAGCGGATAAGAACCGCAGAAGCGGATAAGTAACCGCAAAAGCGGTGTCGCAGAAGCGACAAAAGGACCGCAAAAGCGGAAAGAACTGTTCAGAAGGGGGTTATTATTATAATATTTCATCCGCGAGGGTTATGTATTTTCCACCATTTTGAGCGAGCTTTGAGAGCTTTGAGGCGATTTTTGAAAAGGGATTCAAGGAGGAATGATTAGAGGTAAGTTCCTTGGCCTAAATACTCGAGATTTTGTTAAATTTAATATGGAAATTGGTTGGAATTCATTAAAAGGGTTAAAGCTAGGGCTTGAGTTTTTGATATTTCAAATTGGGATTTGATAGGTCATTTGAGCTCGGAATTGGGAGTTCTTGGTATGTATGGACTCGTGGCTAGACGAGGAATCCGGTAATGTGAATTTTGTAATTTTTTGAGAAGCGGGCCCGGGGCTCGGGTTTTGCTAGTTTCGAGATTTCTGCTATTTCTTGGCTGTTTTCGATTGGGTATTGTTCCCTTGGCATATTGTAATGCATTCGCTATGATTTTGGTTAGATTCGACGCGCGTGGAGGCCGATTCGAGGGGCAAAGGCATCGCGAGCTAGAGATTTCACCGGTTCGAGGTGAGTAATACTTGTAAATGATATCCTGAGGGTTTGAAACCCCGGATTTGCACATCATAGTGCTGTATTGTGGTGACTTGCACGCCAGGTATGAGCGTGGGGTAGAGCACCGTTGGGGATGGTGACTTGGTCCGTCCCGGTTGTTGATTTTACTGCGTAATTGACTAAAACCTGCTTGATGCTATCGTGATTTGGGCTGATTACCGTGTTTTGGGCTTCGTGCCGATTATTTCAATCTTTTAGGGATTATTATTGTTGTTTTAATGACACTTAGCATGTTAAATGACTTTAGTCCTGAGTTAAACACAGTTTTGAAATGTGCAGTCATATTGCTAAAGTTTAAAGACTTAAATTGCATTTTCTGATGTTTTGAGTTAAAAGCTATTACTTGACATTGCCCGAGTGGCTCATTTGCATTGATCTGGACTGAATATGGATCGGGCTGCACGCCGCATCGATACTATGATGATATTGCGCTTGGGCTGTAGGAGCCCCTCCGGAGTCTGAACCCCCACAGTGAGCGCGGGTACCCAAATGGATCAGGGTGTACGCCGCAGCAGTCATATGCATTGCATTGCATTCATGCATTGGTTCCTGTTTGTACTACGTGTCATGACATTCAGCACTCTCATATCATTGGCATCCATGCTACTTCTTGCACTGTTTACCAGATACCCTGGTTTTATTTGTTGATGAAGTGTTGTGCCCGAGGGGCTGACTTATGTGCGGACTTGCACTATCTGATTACGCATTCATTTGCTTGACTGTTGGAAAAGGATATTTTCAAAAGAGGTTTTTAAACTGAGCCAGATATTTTCTAAAGGATTTTTCACGGTTTTACTGTTTTCTCAAAGGGTTGTACTGTCCTATATAGCATGATGGAGTGCTCTTACGTGATTTCTTGCCTCTCAGTTATTATTTACCCTTATTACTCACTGAGTTGGAAGTAGTCACTTTACTCCCTGCACCTCGCGTGCAGTTGCAGGTATCGTTCACCCGGTAGCGGGTTATTAGCGGATTGAAGGTATTGTTATTGTAGCTGAGCAAGCTGACCGCCAGCGTTCGCGGCACCGGATGTTGTCTTTTGTTTTCCAGAAATTTTACTTGTATATATTTATTGGCCTGTAGTTGTGTTAAGGTTTCCTTAGATGCTCGTGACTTGTGACACCCCGGTCGGGTAGTAATTAACAGTTTCTAATGCCGTTAAGCTGTATCTTCTATTCATTTATGTTTAATAATTGTTAGTGAAAGGATTTGGGTTAGTTGGCTGGCCTTGTCTTCACGAGAGGCGCCATCACGACCGGATATGGGAATTGGGTCGTGACTGTCACACCTCCTTTTTTCCTACTATACCCCCGAAAGAGGGTATAAGTAAAGGGAGTTATTTCCAACTTGAAGTGACAATCGAAACGGGATTCATTTTATCAAAAATTCAGAGTCGCCACTTGGGAGATTTATGGTGTCCCAAGTCACCGGTTTAGAATCCCGAATCGAGGAGATTTGACTCTGTTTAATGTCCGCGAAACACAGAAATCCGAGTAAGGAATTCTGTTAACCCGGGAGAAGGTGTTAGGCACTCCCGAGTTCCGTGGTTCTAGCACGGTCGCTTTGATCATACTTGGCTCATTAAACTATTTAATTACTGATTTTAGAACCTATATGCTTTTGCTTCCTTTACCGCTTTTTAATTAAGAAAATTATCTTGAAACGGGTTACGCGTACGTATACCCGCTTGTTTGGCGCGTCAAAAATCATGTCACGCGAGCGTGTCCACAATTAATAACGCTTTATTATTATTAAGAAAATTTGGGCCAAAGTTGCGTGAACGCATACTCCGGTTTTGTTTTTAGAAGCGTAGTTGTGTTACGCGGACGTATACACAATCACAGTAGTATTTTAAACGGCACTAAAGGATATTATACAAATATTAGTCATTTTCTATCTAGGTTATAAAGCTCATACGAGGGCCACACAATTATCATTTTTGCTTGGCACGGAACACCTCAATTATTTTTTAAAAGAGAACTACATTTGGGGGGTCGTAAATTATTTGCGTTATCTAGCACGGCATACCTCTATTTATCCAAGACCAAAATTTAATTATGATCAAAAGAGTCACAACTAATTAATAAGTCACAAATCACACAACTACAGAGATCTTACCCAAAAAAGCAACGAAGCTAGATGGGAATCGGTGATATTAAATTGCGACTGAGCAAACTATTGAACATGCCAAGTCCAAAATTAGCTGGGCTTAGAGGAAGGCCCAATCGAGGAGCCTAACTCTCACAAAGCAAGCCCAGGCTAAATGGCGCAGGGATCAGGGATCGAGTTCACGCAGCCGCAAAACCCAACAGAAGTTCAGAGTATAGCTAACAAAGTGTTCTTACTAATTAACATGCATATAATAACGGGAAAATTGTTACCCAACGAAGCAAATCAGTCTACAAGTTCAGAAAGGATAGTGCAAACAAGAAGAAAGGGTACTTTTATATTTGCAGACTATAAACTACTGGGGCACTTAATGCAAAAGATTAAAGTAGTCATTTGACTGAACATTTCCAGAAATGGTTGTATGGACACTTTATTCACAAATTAGGATGTTTCAACCAAATTCGACAAGCACATATCAGCAACACGTTTCTTTTCAACTCACTTTCATGCTTTGAGCTTTGTTAACAATGAAGCTCAATTGTAGACTAACTTATGAATCAAATGAGGGACTCATATTGCCATATACATGTTCATATTCTACACACTGAATCAAATTAAGAGTCATTTGACAAACCCCTACTTATCATTGTGAAACTGTTTCATCCTAATCAACTACCACACAATTGACACTTACCACCATTCTTAATAGCCTATATTACATGCTTCAATACCAATTAAACTCAAAATAAGAACCAAATAAGCTCACAGATGAAATCCAATACCAGTACAACATACTATAATCAGGATTAGAAGGAAACTACTATATAAACTAACAAGATCTAATTGTTAATCACAACCGAACTTTGACAGATACATTAGCCTGGACTTCACAGCCACAGAATGATTATAATATTGAAAGAACAAGAGGTGAAATCCACAAATAACTTCATATTTCATTCTCTCATCAACTCATGCTTCAGTTTATACATCAAGTGACATCCATAGAGGACTGAAACATACCTGAAAATGAACAGAATGAAGAGAGGGAAGGTTATCAGTAGCAAATAGCAGGAATCATCCCAGAACCAACCAATGAAACAGTGAAATCAGCTCAAAGCAGCTATGAAACAGTATTTCCCAATAAGAAATCCAAACCAGCTTTAAATCAACCCAGAACTCCACTCATGTTCAATCCAGAATCAAATACTATTTTCAGAAATCAGAAACTCAAAAAAAACCCAGGGAAAGTGTTTAATGAAACAGTGATCTTCTCTGAATTTCTTAGCTATATTTGTTCTCAGAACTTTTTTTCGATCCCCCCTTTTCTAAGGCAAGAAATGATGCCTTTATAGGCAAGCAAATAGGGCAGCCTAGACAATTTAGTTTTTTTCAAATAGACCCTTCTCCAATTCTTATTTTTGCTACCTAATCCCTAAAATTCTAACTTGCTTGCCAAGTTAAATGCCTACAAATCTGAAATTTCACTAAGACCCCCCACTAGAAGCTTCTAAATCAGTTACTAAAAGATTCCCCACCTAGACTTCCTAAACTACCCTTCATCCCTTTGTTATTTACCCTTAGCAACCAAACCGAATAATCCTTACCTAAAGCCTTTGGGCTTTCAAACAGAGTCGAGCTCTTAGTGCCCCCCAAATCTAACCTGCCATAAGCCTTAAACGACAATCAATCCAATAGCAAATCAAACAAAAACTTGCCAAAGCCCAAAAATATTTAACATCTAATTCAAACCAGCAGAAACCAAACTCAGGCAAGAATAAATTCCAATAAAGACCCAATCCTAACTACACGACTTTCACAAGCTAAAACCATTAATTCTCATTAAACTAAAACGATTCGAATCACACGGAAATATGAGAAACCAAAAACCAGAAAATAAACAAAAGACCAGAAGAAAAGAATGAAAGCAAAGAGAGTACTAACGCTATTCGCCATGGATCGATGAAGACAAGGAAGTCGGTCAAATGCTCTTGGTTGAGTCTGGTACGAACAAATCTTGACACGAACCATAATTGTCATCAATCGATTGTTCTAAGCAAAACAATCGCTTAACGACAGTTCTGAGTCGAGTCGAGTCTTGAGAACATGGGACCTGAAGCAATACTTTTCTGATTTTCTAATCCGGATTTGAAGTGGATATGCGGGGATTTTGGAAAGATTGGCACCGGATTAATGTTTGAAGGCGTGTAAGGAACGGATGGTGAGAATTTGGGGCAGTTTTGGAGCTAAAACGCCATGGCCATGGAGGACTAGGGTTCAAAAGATCTCTGATGAATGAGAGAAGAAGGAGACGATGGGTTATTTGGGAACTGATTTGTCTCTACAGAATTTCGGACATATTAATTATAAAGAGGGGGTACTTTGGGCCATTGGATGATGGATGGTGAACGGTCCAGATCGTTTTGACATTGGAGAACTCGAAACGATATAGTAACGCCCCCATACTACGTCGT